>NW_026652305.1:2261332-2302382 GCF_009828535.3 Hylobates moloch
CCAGGCTGGAGTGTAGTGACTCTATCTTGGCTCACTGCAAACTCCGCCTCCCGGGTTCACACCATTCTCCTGCCTCAGCCTCCCGAGTAGCTGGGACTACAGGTGCCCACCACCAGGCCCGGCTAATTTTTTGTATTTTTAGTAGAGACGTAGAGACGGAGTTTCACCGTGTTAGCCAGGATGGTTTCAATCTCTTGACCTCGTGATCCGCCCTCCTTGGCCTCCCAAAGTGCTGGGATTACAGGCTTGAGCCACTGCGCCTGGCCGTGAACTCATCTTTGAAAGCCTCCTTGCTACTTTCTAAACTTTTAAGTTGACACGTTCCTTAGGTGTTCTTGGTGTCTCCATGGTAACTGCTCATAGCACTGATTATAGTGTAGCAAGCTCCATGTTGCCTCCTAGGGGCAGCACAGCATAGTATTTTAGACAACTCTCTCAAGTCAGACTGTTTAAATTCCCGCTCAGCCACTTACAGCAATGTAAATTGGGTAAGATGCTTAATCCTTTTATATCACTATGATTGTATTTTTAGGTGAGGCTTATGATAGCTTCCGCTTAGTAGAGGTGCAGTATAAATTAAATAATCTAATACAGCATGCTTAGAACAGTATTAAACATGTAACATGTAATAGAATGTAATAAATATAATAAAAATAAAGAAATGCACAAGAGTGTTGAGTGCTTAAGAAGATGAAAGAAGTGATTTTTGAACTGAGAAACTGGACAATTTGTTCTTTAATCCTATGAATGGGGAAGACTGTGGACGAGGCAAGGTTTTGGTGTAGGGGTAGGTTCAAGAATGCAGATGTGGCTATGTTTGAGAATGGAGGTATGAGGCTGGCGTACAGAGGAAAGGGCTGTGCTAGAGATAAAACTATGAAGTGAAAGTAAATCAATAGTATTTAAATTCATGAATTCTCCAAGGCCTAAATCCTGTAGCATGAGGTGGGGGAGAAAACAAAGAACCAGCAAAAGGGATCGAGAAAGACTGTGGCCTATAGATAAAGGGTCTACCACTAAGTGTATAATTTCATGTTATTCTCTACCAGGGGCAGCATGGCCTTATTCCAAACTTAATATTTTCCCCTTGATACTCTACTAAAGGAAGCAGAGTAAAATTCATGTTGTATATCTCTTTTTTTCCCACCCCTAGTGCTTGGCACAATGCGCAATACACACTAGACATTTAAATATATAAAATGGTATCACGTTGAAAGTATCTCAAATGTGACAGCATAGACCACTGATGTTGAATTTTGCTCTCAGTGCTGAGAGTCATGCTTTACTTTAGAAACAAGTAAGAAATAATTCCATTGCTTTTCATGTACTTCTTCTGGTTTTAACTAGATACAAAGCCTAGTATGTCTGTCAATCTGCCTCAAGCTCCTACAATATCTACTAGCAAGAAAGGGCCAATACAGAACACAACAGCAAAGAAGAACAATAAGTTTGTTCCCCTTTGCCCTATTTAGACATATGTATGTTTCTGCCAAAGTTTTATGCCGAGGAAATGTTCTTTAACAAATTTCTCCAATTGGAAATATTTACAGAAATGCTTCTTTTCTTTAGTCATGGTGTTTGCTATGGGAAAAGTGCTAGAAATGGTATGTTAAAATACTTCTTGACAGAAGTATTTCAAAGCACCAAATGCTATGACCATGCTGTGGTGCCACAGTTTTTTATATCATTTATGATAAGCACTTTGTTAAGAAGAGTTCTACTGGAGTAAAATAGATACTGTGTTCTTGGAATTGGAGTTCTAAGACTTGAATTGAAATTCGTATTATTCCAAACACCACTTAGGTGACCCTGGGTGAGGTATTAAGATTCTCCAAACTTCAACTTACGCAGGGTAGGGCAGGAGCTAACACTACAAGCTCTGTCATTAAAGCTGGGTTTGATGCTTCTCTTTGTGAACTGTGTGACATGTGTGACACAGTATTCTCATCTATCAGTGCAACTATGTAAAAGTTATTTTACTTTTCTTTCCTTTGACTTTCTCATCTATCAAATTAGGATAATAATCACACCTACTTTAGAGGACCATTGAGAGTACAGTATTAAGTACATTAATACATGCAAATACTTAGCACAGTGTCAGCCACTAATAAAGTACTCATTAATATTAACTATTAGTGACAAGCATATGAATGAACATCCGAGACTAATCCATATAAACGTATAAATCAACTAAGGAAAGTAACGACCATTTGCTATAAATAGAAACCCTGCATGAGTGAAACAGCTTGGAAGGATATATTAAAGGGTTGCTGAAGACTACACTTTTGAATTTGAACTTTCTAGACTTAAAATACTTTTCCATTCATAGTACAAAATATACTCTGTATCTATAGCTATCAAATATATATGCAAATGTAAAAACAATTTAGGAGAAAGGTAACAATTAACATGAAACTACTGGAGCAGCAATGCATTTAGTGCGTCAAATAGCTGAAAGGAAGTGTTGTTTTGTTAGAGTGCCTTTAAAAGCCATTAGACTATTTAAAGACAGTTCATTTCTTTAAGGGTACAGAGACTGATGTACTATGGAAAGTCCGAGCAAAGCCTCTTCAACCACTTTCTTAATGCCACTTTTATTCCGAAATAGATTATTTTTCTGAAAAATGCCAGGGGCTTAAAAGCCAACTATTACATCCTCTTAGTTGATAAGATTAAGGATTTTCCTTAAGATAGAAAGAAGATTATTGCAAAATATTGGAAATATACTTCAAAATGAAAGAATTATTGCTGTCAAAATCTCGTGTGGATTGCATCTTGGTATGAGATACTTCACTGGATATTTCCTGAAGTTGAATACTTCTTTTATGTCCAGGAGAATGTTAAAAATAAGCTCCTTATTGTAAAGAAGAATAATAAAAAAATTGCCTACTATCAATTTTGAAGAATAGCAACTGAAAAGTATGTTGAAACCAAAATGATAAATGACTAGAGGGAAAAAAGAATCTAGAAATGGATGCAGGAGAACAATCTGCCATAATGAAGGGCCTTAAAAATGGGTGAACATTAGATCAGGTCATTAGGGAGAAGTGTTGCCAGATTTGCTCTGGTTCTCCATCCAAGTGCTCAAATATAATGAGAAGAGTATGGTTGAAGCAATAAATATTGTAAATGAGATGAGACAGTTACAGTGTGATGGGCCCATATATGTTATTAATTCTGTATCAATAAAAATGAATTGACGTAAGAAAACAAAAGGTCAAATTCTAAGGGAAGCCCTTTGTTGGGCGTTCTCATCAAATGCTATGACGTTTAAGGCAAGACTCAAACTTAAGATAAAAACTCATAAAGACTAAGGATACCTAGACAGAAGCCCTATTTGAAAAGACTGCATGAAAATGGCAAAGGATGAATCACTGGTAAGGGAATGAAACTTGGCAAGGACAAAATGGCAAGGATAACAACTGCAACTTTGTTAGCTTGTAGGTATCTGCGAACCATAACAATACCATGGGGGAGAATGGAGCTCAAAGTAATGCCTCCAAATTTGTTAAGATTGGCTAGGTACCCAGGTTGGACTGGTTCAGAAGGAGGAATGTATCAGAATTTGGAGTGAGAGAAAGAATTTGAAGCAAGGTGCCCAACAGAAACTGAAATTTTTTGTCTGAGTCAGTGCTATCACCAGACTATCTGTATCTTTCTATGGACCATATTGCAACTATACTCTCATCTTTTGCAATACATAAAAATTGGACCACAAATAATCACCAGATATTGTAGATAATTCCTAGAATATTCTGGCCAGCTGCTTTACTAAAGGCTTACTGCTCTTTCAGCTGTGATGGAATGCATAATGATCTTGCATTGGGTCAGACACTCTTGTCATGAAAGAAAAGTGACCTTTATGACACTTACAACTCTGAAATGTTATAATGTCCCAATACTCTGAATGCATAATGCTGTCTCCTTTACTTGCCATGGTGAGAATATGTTTTCTTTTTGCCAGAATGAAATCTGCAGTCATAATCATATGAGTAGTTATAGCCAAGGCATCCCCAGAGATTCTGGCCATCACAGGAACAGCTGCCCTTCTGACTATATACAGAAGCTGGGCAAAGCTTTAACAGTTCTGCTTAGATAATTTTATCTCATTTTGTGTTGGCTCAGGTACCTCACCAACCAAAGGGTAAGGCACAAATCCCTATGGACTGGAGTAGATGGGGAGTGATATTTTCCACCTGATGAAATAATGCTGGCTCTGCTTGCCCCCTTTATGGGAAATAGGGTGGTAAGGAGGACAGCTAAACTAAAGCAAGGCTTGTTTAAATAGCCACTAGGTAAGATGTTACAAGTCCCCAGTGTGATAGA
The DNA here is from genome assembly GCF_009828535.3 of Hylobates moloch. Lineage (NCBI taxonomy): Eukaryota > Metazoa > Chordata > Mammalia > Primates > Hylobatidae > Hylobates > Hylobates moloch. Next base: position 2,265,659 of record NW_026652305.1, read on the forward strand.
GAGAAAGTGTATTTCACTAGGTGGAAGTTAAGAGTCTGTCGAAGTCTATCTGAGTGTGAATCCCAGCTCCATTCCATCTAGTTATATAATGTTTGGCAAATCATTTGGACTCTCTAAAATTCAGTTTTCCCCTCTGAAAGCAGGAAGTAATTATAATCGTTGCTTTATGGAATTATTATGAGGCAAAAAGGGTAAATACTTCATAAGCATGCTAGGCACAGTGCCTGATGCAGAATACACACTCAACTAATGCAGCCTTTTATTATTGTGACTCATCTGGGTAGTGTTATTCCTTCCCTTGATAATTAGGAGTAGAGTATATTTTGAAAGTGGCAGTGAATGCTGGAGACAAGCCTGAAGAAATCCTGCATTGATGCAGGTCTAAGCATCTTAGTTTCAACTGCCTTGTTCCTCCAATAAATTATAGAAGTCTTATTCCTGAGTAGAAATATTATTTCTCCAGTAGATTATAAAAACTTTGAAAAGAGAATTAAACTCATGTACATTTATGCTTCACATATGGACAATTGATCAATAATTGTGGAGTCAGGAATTTCTAGTGGGCACCGTAAACTTGCGACACTTTCCTATGCAATTGAGAGCAACTTTCCTGTATAATTGAGACCAATTGTGTTTAAACAATATAAATGATATAAACCGTTAAGAAAAAGTTTACCATTGCAGATTCTAATAGGCTCCAAGCAAAAATATTTTCACACAATGTTGAAAATAGATTTTTGAACAAGAATAAAGCACTTAGTAAACATAAAGTGGTAGATAAATGCTAGAAATATGCAAACGTTACAAAGGAATGTGTTGAGTAGTCTCTCATCTATCAACAATACACATCATTATGCATTATAACTTAATGGTGCTTTTCATTAAACACCCTGCTTCTCTGAAAAATGACAAAATTACAAGGTTAAACTCCCAGTGTAGAGTAGATCTGGTGATGTGTGCTAATTAACTATTTTTTAATCAGTGCACTCAAAAAGAAGGAAGCAAAAAAATGTCTTGCCTGGTTTTCAATTAGTGTATTTTGCTTCTTGCCATTTGTTCCCAATTGTCTGTTTTGACTAAACCTTGCATTTCTCTCGCTGAGCTTTTTTTTTTTTTCTCTTAATGCTGGTTTAAATTAACCTTTTCTCTTCTGTTGTTAGCAATACAACAAACAGTTTAATTTTGGGAAAATAAATAACCACATATATGAAAAACAAGTTATTCATAGCTAGCCCAAGCACATCACGAATGATTGTGCGATGGAAATGCATTTTATTTGCTGTAGCATTTTCATTAGTTTGAGCATTGAATCAAATTGAAAACCAAAGAATAAAACTATCTCGTATAAGTAAAGATTGTTTTTATTGCAGTGACTATTGCCCGTTTTCCTGTCATGTCTTCTGGCTAATATAAAATCATGTACTGTAATACATAAATGGAGATTTGTGAAATTGCAAAGCTTGTTAAGAGTAACAACTTTCTTAGTTTGAGATCAACCAACATATACTTTCTTTTCCTTGACTATATTTTTGACATATCCCTGTCATTTGGTAGAAGAACATTTGGATGGAAAAGTCTCAGAAACTGGCATCATATTTTGTATTTTACGTTCTTTTTGACATAATGAACATTTCCCCCTCTTTTGCTGAAATCAGCACTGGAAAAGATCAAATGCAGCAAAGTCTTTTAACAGTTTAAAATTGCCCCTGTCATTATCTTGTCAAGTTACATGAGACCTTGAATGTGCAGGGCTATAGAAATTTTTCAAGACACATTTTCTAGAGGCACTGCCGGGGAAAACTGTTTATAAAATCTAAGAATTCTAATCATTAGAAAGTGCATGGATAACAAAATTATTAGTTAATGACGGCCAGAAAGCGGTGTGACATGGTTTTCCAAGCAGGGTCATTCAAGGAGAGTTTTGGCAGCTCGGTCTTTTTATCACATTTTATTTTTATCATCCTCAACTTTTCCTTCATGTCAAGCTATAGTTTTAATAACCTGTTCATAAGACACTCATCTTCATTAAACATGGATTTACCTTTTTTCCTTCAGACTATTCCATTTATGTTACCTTTGCTATAATTGGTGGAGAAAATAAACAGGCTTTTGAGATAGAGTGAGGATAAATCCTGAATCTTCGTAACATTTACTTGTCATGTGATCTTAAGCAACTTCTTCTCCTTAAAACCCACGTCCTCTTTCTACCTGGCACACTCTGCATGCTCAATAAATGGTATTATTTCTAGTTTCAAAGTCTTATCAAAAGTCAGAGTTCCATGTTATTAACCTGCTTTTGAAAATGTGCTGTATGTAATATAGTACATTTATGTATACTTAACATTTCCTCCAATTAATCTAAGCTCACATTACAGCTATCACTTCTCTAGTGATACCTCAGCAAGTAGATTTTTTAGCTTAATGAATCCATTTCTGCACTTCCACATCTGGAAAAATAAGTTTAAACTTAAATGACAAAATGTTTTCTCAAAACCCAAGCACCAATACTTCATGCTTTATTTCCAAGTCAGTATGCTTCTCAACTTCCACAAGTGTGTTAAGTAACACTATTGTTGTTCTCTTGTTTACCAAAGTTCTTAGGAGCAAGACTTCATATTTTTAGTTTTCCTTTGTCTCCTATATTAACTGTATTGTTCTGTAATGCAAGACAGCCTGTTCTCCCCGCACACTACCTCCTGGATGACTACATTCGCCTTTGCATTCAATGCTACATTTGCCTGGGTTTTCATCACTGTGCGTCTAATTTAGGGAAATAATTTTGTAATCACTCATCTTAATCTCACTGAATTTGTTTTGCATTCAAACATTGGGCTGTTTTTCCAATTTACCACTTTCATTATTTAATCCTCTTGCTCAATACCTATTAATAATAATTGTACCAATTTTTAACTTGTGAGAATAATCAGTAGATAATATCTTAATGTGTTCATTCAGGAAATTCCTTTTAAAGACACTATGTGCCAGGGGCCAAGGATGGAGGATGAACAAGATACATTGTCTGTTTTAAAGAGCCCATAGTATTTTGGAGAAGACCAGTAACTGCGAGATTATTAAAAGATAATGTACCAGGTACTAAGGGAACACCTAGTGTGTGAGAATGAACTGGTCATTGCTAACCAAAGATAACTTCTTACTTTTAAATAATATTTATTTAATTTTTTTATATCCTTGCATGAACTAAAATCAAACTCCAGAATTATATACTTTACCATATTTTATTTCAAGCTATAATTTATGGAGTGCTTACTATCAACTAGGTGTTAAGTCTTTTCAAGCCTTAAGTAATTTAACATTTGTAACAACCTTATGAAATATAAAATATTGATGCCCTTTTACAGAAAAGAGATGGAGGCCTTAACAACTAAAATAGCTGTTCAATTTAACCAGGTAATAGATATCAGAAATTAAGTTCAAATTTAGGTCTACATAATTATAAAGTTTACTCTTAAACCTAACAAGCTTGCTCACCTACCATACCTTTCTGTTCTCTTGCTTCTGTCTAAGCCATATCTGTTTCACATACCACCCTCTCCAGGAATCTTGAAATTCTTAAGTGGCATTGATTTCTCCATTCTCTAACTACTTGACTTCATATATTTGACAGATTTGAGAGAGATTGGTGGGCACAGAACTAGTAATTTACTCTATTTTGGAAAAAATTAAAAGCAGGAATGAGCCTGAAGCAACTGAAAACAGAGCAGGTAGAAAGAGACAGAGTAGGAGCAATTCACATCCCACCAGTGAAACACATAGGCAGATGGCTACGCTGGGTTAGGTGTAGGCTCCATGGAATGTACCCGAGGCTAGAGTCATCAGAAAAGGACACCTTCACCAAAAGATTCACAGAAGAATGAGGTGTTAGCAACGTAAAATAAAATAAATATAAAATAAAGAATCTGTGAAAAGTAGACCACTGAAATCCAAGGACTGAGATGGAGGTCAGAGGTCAGATGTCTACCAAAAGGAAAGTCAGGTAGTAAATACCTCCAAGAATAAACACTACATAAACACAGCACATACATACAACACACACACACACACACACACACACACACACACACCCACCCCCCACAGGAGAAAGAAAGAGCCAATATTTAAAATTCTGTCATGTTTGAGAGCATTCCACAGCTGGGATAGCATTAGCAATGAATCTACTATATAAATATTGTTCTGGATTCTTAACTCCTCATTTCCCTACACCTCTAAAATATACAAAGATGGACGAAACTGGAAACCATCATTCTCAGCAAACTATCGCAAGGACAAAAAACCAAACACCGAATGTTCTCACTCATAGGTGGGAATTGAACAATGAGAACGCTTGGACACAGGAAGGGGAACATCACACTCCGGGGACTGTTGTGGGATGGGGGGAGGGGGGAGGGACAGCATTAGGAGATATACCTAATGCTAAATGACGAGTTAATGGGTGCAGCACACCAACATGGCACATGTATGCATATGTAACAAACCTGCAAGTTGTGCACATGTACCCTAAAACTTAAAGTATAATACTAATAAAATAAAAAAAAATAAAAAAAGATCAACCTTGCGGAAGAGAGGAAGAGCAGTCAATGAGCAGGGGGAATGCAATGTGAGAAAGAAAAATCAAGGCTGAAAATGCATTTTTCCCACTGGAGGCTTCTAGACCTGAGTCAGGCCCGAGCGAGGGAAGAAGACATTAATAGTGTAGGAGAATTTGAGGCTTGGATTGACCTGGACTTTTGAATGCCTGAAAAATCAGACTATTAGTTCATATTTAATGGTGGCCATTAAAGCTGAGATTTGATCCAGATTTCATCTAGGGTTAGAAACTGAAGACTCAGAAGAATGAGTTTATTTGAGATGGTGATTCAGCAGATACCAATATTTGTGGTTTTTATCAAGTTTCAAAGAGTTTAAGATTTTCTTTTCTAAAAGGCTCCTCTTTAATTTATTTCAGAGAGGCAGATTTGTTTTCCTTAAATTGGAGATCATCATGGACTAGGGACTGGCAGTAACTAAGGAAACATGAAGATAAAGGTGTGCAGATTGAGGTAGCATGTTCTTCCAGAATTAGTTAGGCCAAGATATGTGCATTTCCATAGATCAGCAGTGACTCTGCAAGAGAGAAAGCTGGTATGGGACTGTCCAGTGTCCTGTCCAAAAGATTCAAAGAGAAAAGTGAAGAGACCCCAGCATCAAGAAACCGGTGGTAAATAGCAAATTACTGGGGACTGAAAAAGCAGACTAAATAGATATGTATCTACTCCGGATAAAAGAAGTATAAGAAACAGATGTCCAGAGATGGGACTCTGTGAAGAATCCATGAGAAAGAGACTATTTTAACCACTATCAGGCCAGGAGAGGATACAGCCAAGTAATCCATACCTCATCCCTTCCCCACCTACAATGAGAGAAGATGTAACCAGAAAGAGAAGACAAAAAAGACTACACATCTTTCTCAAATGCCAAGAGCTGACAATTTCAGTCCTTCACATTGAGAAGAGAATGTGTTTGCTGGGAGATTTCTTGTAATTAAATGACTATCAATTACCATCTTCAACAATATAATGTAATTTCTGAATGGGGACCTGGTATGCATCATAAAGAAAGAATAGTATTGCCTACTTTAAAGAATTTGGGAAGCTTTTTGAAGTTTCCATTCAGTGGCATGGGGGTTACACTCATGAATAAATTTTAAAGAGTCAGTGAGACCGTAAATAAATACAAAAATAAGTGGAATTGTATTTCACTCTCATTTTGGGACTTTTGTGTTTACACTGGAACAGCAGTGATCTGGCATTATGCGGCTTTTTTTTTTTTTCCTGTTTTCAATGCCCTGATTTCCTCTCACTCACCACTGACCTGTGCCTACTTTACATATGATGAGGCACCTTCAGCCACTTTCTAATGAGCTTGCCTCACATTTGGGAAAAAATCGTCTTAGGCAGAGACTTTTTCAATGCTACTCAAAGCCTGCTGTCAAAGGCTTCACAGCTGGCCACATGGCAAACGCCCGCATTTCGACTATCATCAGTCAAAGAGTGGCTTATTTCCTTTGAGACCTTTCAGGCATGAACTAAGTACAGTTTTCTTTGTCCCCTTAATTTTGGAGCATACATGTAGGTTTTCATAATTATTCTTTAAAAAAATTTGCTATTAACCTTTTTCATACTCAGTGACCACTTTTATAGATCTTGAGGTTGAATAATTGACTAAATGTGGTTAATTTGGTACAGGATCTGATAGCACTTGTAATTCCCAGACTGTGGGACTTTCGTAAGGAAAAAAAAAGTTGTTACCGATACAAGGACTTAAAGGCTCCTGTATATCTTTCTGAATTTATTTCTACCACTGTAATTTAAGTTCTTTCACACAGTCCCACTAGACTCAGTTTTTCCTGGAAAACCTCAATTGTGCTTCACCAGGGCCTGAGGTTTTTTCGATGCTTTTGTCTGCAATGTTCTTCCACTGGGTCCTTAATCAAGTGTCATACTTATATCCTTTGAAGAGGGATGGTTCTCAGAATCTCTTAATTCTAAAGATGGAAGCCAGACTTGGTTGAGGTTACTGTGAGCTGCACAATGTCACCCATTAAGGCTCCCGACTAAAGAGACAGAACTACATGTCAGATGTGCTTAATTATATTCTGTGACTGCATTCAGAGGCAGCAAGTCAATACCTAATAGGATTTAGCAAGAACCGATGACAATGTGCATATATAATTTTTTACCGTGAAATTCATATACATCCTTGAATATAAAAAGGCACATTTATATTTATCCCTTCGCTTGATTCTGACAGAATCTGTATCTAATTAGTATCTACATTTAGCAGAAGAACTTGAGGCTAAATGTAGTTAGCAACTTCTCCAGTGTCAAACAAAATGTAGGTAGTGGAGGTAGAACAGGTTGCTTCACTTGAAATCTCATGTTCTTTCCATTTCTAGCTGGGCTGACATAGAATTCGTGAATTTATTCTTGACATACCAGCGTATTTGTCCCAAATATTATAATTTGGGTAGAGAAACTAATAATTGAAGAAAAACTATAAAATCCAGATAGAAGACCTCAAAATCCTTTTTTTTTAGGCCCATGGTAATCTTTTTTATCCTAAAAAGGTGCACATATGCAAGGATACTGTAATGAGAACAGCCAGTGGAATTGATGCACTCATTAAACTCCTCAAGCGGAGAGCAATATAAACTAACACAGTGGAAATAAGGTCAGTGAGCATAAGGACTGAAACACCTTACAAAGGGAAATTGGTGGGCAGACTTGAAATCCTCATTTTCTACAGTTTGAGAAAATGTGTCTAGCTGCTAGTTTAGATTACTGCTGTGTATCTGTCGTCATGGCATTCAGAAGGTGAGAAGATCACAACTGGATAAGTCAGTAAAAGGCACAGATGTGTCAAGAGAATAGGTTAAATGTTATTAAAAGTACTCATTTTCCAATTACCAGTTGTTTTCTTCTGTTCTGGGACTCCTTATAAACTAAACCCCAACATGCTACTCCTCACCCCCTGAAATCCTGGCCACACACACACACACACACGGCTGACTCGGTGTATGAATTAGAAATACATGGGCACCCTGTGGTGAGGGGGTGACATAATATGAAAAGTGTTTTGTGATTTGTAAAGTGTTGTGTTATGTTAAAAGTTTTAATTCGCGAATGGTTCCACCCTTCTACAAAATGTATTAGGCAGCTATTAGGTGCCGCATACTGTGATATCACTGGGAAAGGAGATGCTTCAAATGAGCTGCCTGCCCTTAAGGGGTCTACTGGATGAAACAGAAGAAAACTGCAGAAGAGCTTGGCAAAACTTTAATAGTGTTATGAACAATATGCTGTAGGAGCACAGATTTACCCCTAGGGGATGAGAGAGTTGTCACTGACAGGCATCGTTTGAGATGAGGGATGGCTAATGATAGGACCTGGATGGACTGGAAAGCAGGGAATACTCAATAGCAATAACAAAGGCAAAGAGTTGTGAAATATCATCATATGTGCAGAGATTAATGAATTCTGTGTGATTGTGACATGGGCTGTAAAGATCGCTGATGAACCTGGAAAGCAAATGGAAGCCAGGCTGCAATGTTCAATAGGCCACACTGCAAAATTTGTGCTCTGCTAAACAGAAACTTACTGATCTTCCAGAAAGGGGGCTATTTGATTATATTTGTTATTTTATGGTAACGGGGGGGAAATAAAGAGAACATGTATAGGAATGAGAGAAGATTATTTGCAAAGAGCTTACTTTAAAAATCAACCCATATGAATTTTATTATTGGAAATATTCTAAGACCAACTCCTCAAATGATCTCTTATGCCTTCTTCAATTTTGCTTATTTTTTATTGGATTAAGACTTAGGTTTAGGGTTGATCTATGCTACAATGTGAATATTGACAGGTATTGTAGCAGCAGAAAAACAAATTGATCTCTTTGAGTCTCAGGTATCTCACCTGCAAATAAGGGTTTTAGGCCAAATAATCTCTGAAGACCTGCTTGTTCAAATATTTTGTAAGTTACAGTTTTTTGAGGGAACTTAGCACAGTATCACAAATTGGTGTGCAGATTTATTTAAATACACCCCAAGAGAAACAGATTTTGTCTGTGAGCACATGAGTGGAGCACGTGAGCTGAGTAACAATGTCTTGTCCTATCTTCAATTTTGTACAAGAAGTCAACAGAAAATAAAGAATACCTTCCACTTTGGAAAATTCATATTCTTATTAAAAATAAAAGCTATGTGTGTTCATTCAAATTGTTGTACTGATCTCAAGCTGATTTTCCTAACAAAAAGTTCTCTTAGGATTGTCCAGTTAGTTACATTCGCATAGAACATCATCTTATGAATAAGAATGCTTCACTAGGATTCAGATTAGATTCTAAGCTTTGCCTTTGAGCAGATGGGTGTACTTTATAGATGTAATTTTATGATTTCATCTTATTACATTGTCCCTCAATTTGCTCATTTGCGAGATACGAATGATGTCTGTCATACCTAACTTCAAGAGTGGGTTTCTTTGTGAATATACCTTGAGAAAATGCAGAAAGTCTTAAGTTTTTATTACTGGTAAAATTTTCACAGTTCTGTACTTATTCCCTGGAAAATGTCAAGGCATCAGGGAATCACATGAGGGAATCATTAGAAGTTAGAGCTACAAGGGAATATGTTAGATATAATTGTCACCCACAAAGACTTTCAGAATTACTCATCTTTCTTCTACAAGCTTTCGTAAATCAGCAGGATTGTGTGACAGACTCTGACCAAAGAAATGAATGGGAAAGGGTTTATGTATGACTTCCGTCCCAAAGCACATTCTTGCTTTGGCAAGATCCACCAGCATTTTCTTTCTCTGCTACGTCATTCAAGAAAGTCTTATGTTCCAGATGATATGAAGACAAAAGGTGCACGGCCAGCTGCCGTGTTGCAGCATGGACAGTAGCCTTTTGGGGTTAGAAAGTGGCCTGGATCTTCAGAAACATTTGTGTAAGCTTAAGAAAAGTACCAGGAATATTTTGATTTTTTTCCACATTATACCAACATAATCTTACCCTTGCCTATTCTAAGAGATACTGGGATCCTTTGAGAGCCCAGTTAGTTTGCCTAAATTGTCAAAGTGAGAAACTGATTTTCAGAAAAAAATAAATAATTGTAAAGTCACATATATACCTAGGAGTAAATTTATAACCAAAGTAATATCTGTCTCCTAATCTACTCGCTTTTCGCTGATGAAGAACTTATAACTTCTTCAACACCGACCTCTTACAGTTTAAGATAAAGTTTTTTGTTATAAGGCATCTACCACGTTTCATAAAACAGAAAATATATACTATTGTGCATGTTTTAAATATAAGAGAACTTATTTAATTACAATGTTCAAAGCAATCATTTTTTCAGGGAGGACATTTCTGTTTGTATTCAACAATAAGCCAAGCCAAATGAGTATCAAATTCCTTCCACTGGTCTCATTTACATGGTGCTTCAAACTAACTGAGAAAAATAAACTTAATGATACATATTGTTTGACAGCTACCAAGTAAAGTAATTAGTGATTCAATATCAAAGCAGGAGGAAATGATTCATCTGACTGTAATAAGCTGGAAAAAATATATAAACATCTACTAAAATCAAAATTAATGCCTTAGTAAGTTCCAGAATTAATATGACATATTTTCACTTATGCTAAAGTCAATAGAAATGAATTATCATTTTAAATTAAATCCAATGTTGTGTTATTTTAAAGTTTTTTTTAATATACTTTAAGAAAACTTGGTTTGATATACCAGCATTTTGGCTGGATTAAGAATTAAACTGAATTTATCAAAATTGCCAACTTCAGAGTCAAATTTGCTGAGATATTATTACGATTTTCTAATAAACCTTGGAAGATATCTTGCTGCTAATAATATAATGAATCAGAATGAGAATTATAATACGGAATGTTTTACCTGGAATGTTCTATATGTATTAATGGAAGTGAATAAAGTAAGACTCTTGGGATAACTTTTAACTTACTCTCTTTCAATAAGTACTCATCTTATTCTTCTTTTAAAATATAAAGGTCAGAAATCCTCTTATATTTCTTGTGTAATAAAAATTCTTTGTCCTTATCAGGTCTAAGACACCAATCATAACTGCTATTGTTTTTAAATTTTATATATTAACTTGAAAACTGTGGATTAAAATGTGGTGCTTATATAGGCAAAGCATGTATGCTCTGATTTATAGTTGGAAGAAGTACTCTACTAAACCCATCTATGTATTTTCATTGTCTTATCCAGATGTTAAAATTGGAGGAAAAAAATCTCTAAATTTTTTACCTTGCTAAATCTAAGAATTTGAAAAGTTGTAATAGAAAAAGTTAGTAACTTGGTTTTCTCACTCTTTTTTTCTTTTTCTCTCCCCCCTTGTTTTCTCTCTTCCATCTATCATTTATATATACATATCTATTATTTTCATATTTTTTTAATATCTGCTGTGTGCTGCCCCTATTGTTCTTAGATATGATTAGCTTTCCATCTGAAAATATAATGTTCAATAATTCCTCTATGGTTCTTCACTTTGACACATAAACTCTTAAAATGTGTGCTATATAATCAGACTCTGTGCTAAATAATCTATAGAAGAAAAATGTCTTCTGTAAGACATTCCAAGGCCACCAAGGCTGAAGTACATGGCGTATAAAGCACTCTTCTTTCCTCAGAAGACCAACACACAAAAATCAACACTGCATGAACTATTTAAGTGTAAATCTTATTCAAGCATAGTTCTCCCAGGGACAATCATTGAGATCCCTTGTACAAGTTTCTGCAAGCAATATATTAAGGCCAACTAGTTACTAAAGTTGTAGATTTCTTTAACCTGGCAGAAAAATAACAGAGGTAAGATTTCTGTTTAAAACATATCCTGAAACAGGGGATATGTTGTCTTAAACTATTTCAATGTCCCTCTGGATCTGCATATAATGATACCTCATTTACTTAGTTCTCTGGTAATGAAGCTACATTGTAACAGTCACCTGACTTAAAAAAAAAAAAAAAAGAAGGAAAGAAAAGAAACCAGCACAATTTTTTAGAAATTAAATAGCCTGGGCATTGAGCAGGTTGAGAAAGTGTGATGAGTGGAATTTTTTATTTTCTCCTGGATACAACTCCTGACATGTAACACCAAGGAAATACACCTGGAAATCTAAATAGGTCAAAATAAGCTTCCAGATGTTTAGCAAAGAGGAAAGTCTAATCTCCACAACTCAAGCAGTTGGAAAGCCTCCTAAAGAGACTAAAGAGACACAGTTCACCTGAAGATGAGAAGAGCTCAGAATCGAGAGTCCTCACCTTGTCTTCTCATCTGTAATACTCAAAACCATTATTGCTTCAAAGATGTACGTAAACATTACTCACATCAACTTTCACCATATCTCAATTTTAATATTTATATTATTTGTAACTCATGTAGTTATGTCAAACCATAAGGCATTAAGATATAATCACTCTACTTTTGACAGTGAAAATCAATCATATTTGATAATTTGGGTAACAATAAATAATTCTGTGTAGAGTAAAACGTAATACATTTAGAATCAGAGTTTTCTTTGAATTTTCCTCTCATAGAAATTGAAAAGAGTTTACTTAAAATTCTTCATGCTCCATTTCTACCTCGGGAAAATTGGTATAATAAAAGTCACCTAGATTTTCTTTTTGTAAAAGCATTTGTGGAAAAAATCTGTATAAATTTTTACTATCATTATTAGTATCAGGTTCTCTGTGCATTGTAACAGTCTATATATATAATATAAACAATAAGTGGCCTCCTTTTTGGACTTAATGAAAGCTTGTGAATCTGGGTCATGGTTGAACTATTTTCTGCTGTGTTAGGCAGAATTCCAAGAATGTTCAGTGATAGCGTCAGTCTTGAGTAATCCCATCCCTTTGGAATGTGTCTAGAACTAGTAAATATAATGGAAATTGATTCCTGTGATTATATTGTCTAATATCATTGAACTTAAGATAGGAAAATCATCTAGGTGGGCCTGATGTAGTCGGATAAATGCCAATCAGTGGGTATACAATTTCAGTTTTGCAAGATGAATAAATTCTAGACATCTGCTGTAATGCAGTATCTCTATAGTTAATAATACTGTATCGTACACTTGGAAATGTTCAGAGAGTAGATCTTTGTTCTTACCACAATTAAACAAATTATTTTTAAAAGTAGAGAATGTTCTCTGGCTGATGCTAGCAGGGGAATAGGAAATGTAAACCTGAGAGCAGTAATGTTAAAACACTGGTAAGTAATGAATTCCTCTAAATTCCCCTGACTCATATTCCTCTTAATTGTAAAATTGCAAAATTCTTCACCAGCCAAAATCACCTAAGTCTCACTCACTTAACCAAGTCAAAGACCATCACATAAAAATTAAAGAGTGAGTTAAAAGCTGTGTGTGTGGTCTCATGTGTTGCACACATCCTTAAAAGTACTTTTGAGATCTACGTTTAGAAAAGTGCACTGATTTTTTTTTTTTTTTTTTTTTTGAGACTGAGTCTCGCTCTGTCGCTCAGGCTGGAGTGCAGTGGCGCAATCTCGGCTCACTGCAAGCTCCGCCTCCCGGGTTCACGCCATTCTCCGGCCTCAGCCTCTCCGAGTAGCTGGGACTACAGGCACCCGCGACTACTCCCGGCTAATTTTTTGTATTTTTAGTAGAGACGGGGTTTCACCGTGGTCTCGATCTCCTGACCTCGTGATCCGCCCGCCTCGGCCTTCCAAAGTGCTGGGATTACAAGCGTGAGCCACCGCGCCCGGCCGGTGCACTGATTTTTCAAGTATTCCTCCTACTTGTGATTTAGGCTTGATAAAGATTGATTATATGCATGATATTCTTTAGTTTTCTGTATTTTACAATTTTGTATTAAATTATTATACATCGCAGTTTATTAATCATATAAAAGACCTAAATATGTTTCCTTCACATTGCACCTAATTTCTGTAGGGCACATATGTCATATAAACACTGAATTGTGCTCTTGTGTGTATGTGTTTGTGTTTATGGATGTATAATTGATCCAAAAATCCTGAGATATGATAGCAGATGTAACAATAATTTCTGTATCTAGACAACAGCTATTTTTTTTTACTCTTTTGACAGAGTACAGCAGGCCTACCATTCTAAAATTTGAAATTTATTTTATGAGATATCTGAGTATAAAATACTTCGTGTTAAAAAAATACCTGCAGCAAACACTTTGAACCTGTGGACCAATAATATAACTTGACAATAAAATTTTTATTAGCCTTTTTACTAGTCAGTGGTCAACAATGTTAATAAGTTTCAGTGTTTTATAGAAGCAATGACGAAAACAATGCACTTTGTGTGCAAATTTCGTTCACTTGTCTTTATTAGAGGCTTGTTTAATATTCTGGCTCACATTAAAGACCATCCATGACAAAATGGATGGTAAGTAGGATGACACGCTTCCAGTTTGGGCTGCTATGCTGCCTTGTTGAATAAACTTTTGACCACTTAACCTGTCTGGTTTTAAATGACTTCCCTTTTTAATAATGGCATTAGACAGGTTGTACTATATATTTCCTTCCTGCTCCATTATTGTAAGCATTCATAGAAATATTTATTCTTTCTGAATTAAATCTCATTTGGCAATTATACTCAATGACTCATGGAGTATAATTTAAAATAGATTTTTATTTGAAACAGGAAAAACTTGAAACATTCTAGCACAGAACCATACTGGTTTCAAATTACATTTCCATATGGAATTAGGTCACTAGTTTTAGTAAGACATTTCAATATTTTTGGACATATCATCATCCTTGAATTAAACAGCAAATTAAAACTCTCTGGAATGAATTTTTTTATATGTAAGAATATTAAAACCATAGTAAGTATAAAGAATTTCAGAATCATTTTAAAGAAATCAGAGTCTTTTTAAAGTTGAGAAACACACAACGTAATTAGTAACTTTTCTAAGCATAGATAAAGAAAAGTGGATAGTAGAATTAGGTTTGAAAAAAAGTCAGGACAGTTATCCAATAAGAGATTTTGCTTACTGAGCATCAATGTAAATTCTCAGTATAAGAGTGCAATAAAACTCTCAACTTCTTAACTTACATTTGTCACGTGGGAAGTGACATACAGATATTAAGTTGTTTGTGTTTTAAAATAGAGCTGAAGCTTTACACCGTTCTAAGTAACTGATGTTACTTTGAGTACTGAATTTCCATATTTAAGTTTCTCTTTATTTTTCACAATTAGAAGTATTGTGTACAGGCTCCTTTAAATAATATTTGGTTATGATAATTAAAAAATAAAATCAGCATTATTAATAGTGGCAACTTCTTTAATATCACATATTTAAAGAGGTATTTTAATTAATGTATTATTATCAACTGACAGATATGAAATCAAAGTAGATGGAATTTGAAAGCTGATGATTTGTTTGGACATAATCTAAGCTATATTGACAGTTTTATTTGTTGTTAACAAAATCTAACATAATATTTAGTATATACCAGCCACTCTTTTGAGTGCTTTGCAATATTAGCTCACTTCATCTTCAAATTAACCCTAGGAGGGAGATGCTACTGTGATCATCTCCATTGGATAGGTGCAGATGCCAAGGCCCAGAGGCTTCAGGTGCCTTGCACTAGGTCTCAAAATGAATGCCAGGATCAGCATTCAAACCCAGGCAGTGTGACACTTCACTCTGTGCTCTTAAAACTTATACCAGGAACTTCTTTAACAGAAAAGGTAAATGAAGCTCAGGAAGGCTCTATGCCTTACTTAGAGCCTCACAGCTATTATTGAAAACAGCCTGAACAAGATTGTCTCAAATCACATTAATATGTAATGAGCTGGGGAAGAGCACACTAAAATAATTAAGGAAAATGAAACATTTTCATGGTGTAAATTATCTCCTGTTTTCTGTTTACATTTTACTGCAGTTTCCTAGAGTTAGAAAAGAAATGCCCTTTTTTTTCTTAAATTCCCTTAGCTGTTTTACTCAGTATTTGCTGAATGATGCTACTCTGTTTACATACAATGTTCCACGTTAACCTGAGCTGAAGAAAGAGGGAACAATGAAGATTGGGGCGACTGTGGAGGGGAGATTGAAACAGTGAGGCATACTAAAGAACACATGTGGGATTTTCATTTCATAAACATGTAAAAAACTGATGACAGTTTTGGAAGAGTTTCTCTGTTAGGTGTTTCCAAGACAGCATTCCCGCTAGTACTTATGCAGATCTGTCCCCTCTTCAAAAAGATATCTGCGTTTGTGTTCTTCCATAGTATAGACATCATAGATGAAGAATAACAAACACAAATGCCTCCCAAATATTATATATTCATTGTACAAGTATTAAATTAGGAAATACAGTGTGGCTGTGGCAAACTGCTGTGCCTCTGCCTCATCCATTTAAAGGGAGTGAAACATTTGCCACCTAAGCCCAGGAAATTATTGCCCTTTAAGAATGTGGCCTAGGTGGTACAAGATCTCTGATTTTGACTTTTATACAAACTTGTTTAATGTTGAAATGTCGAGCCCTTTTTTGTGTGTGGGATAAAATAAGCATATCCAGACACCAGCTCCAGATGACTTTTTCAGGCAATTTTCAACCTCTGCCATAAATAGTCACAGAGAAAGCCTTGATTGTGTAAATTTATTGGTTAGAAAGTGACCAAATGTGTCTATGAAACTGTATTTAAAATCGTCACGTTCTGTTTCTTAGTGAAGCCACTTGGAGTGTTGAGGGCGTGACAACTTTCAATATATTTTTTATAGGTGGAAAGTAGACACACATTTTACTTCTATAGTTCTAAAAATAGATGAAATGTGTTTTTGCTTGAAGTAATTACACTATTGTGCACTCACATTTACCTAAATTAATATTTAAAGATGGAACCAGTTGAAAGTGAAATTGAATTAAATTAAGGTATCATGTTGCATTGTGTGCTGATGGTTTGTACTTGATCAGATATGTAAATGTCCATCTATAAATATAATAAGCTGTGCATACAAAATGGATCAAGTATAAGATGTTTAAGACAATACAATGTGTCTTTAGAATATAAAATGTGGCATAAAATGATTGAGCTCAATTGCTTAATAAATAATGCAATAAAATGTAATAGCTTTTAGAGGGTATTTGTGGGATGAAATAGGAAATCTTGTAGAAACAACAATTCATAAAAATGTGTCCTATACACTTGAAAACTCAAAAGCTTCACAGTTCGGGAACAAGTTAGTGTCTTAATTAGTAACAGAATTAATGTTGGTAATTGGTGTTGGGTAGCTTACCTGAACACAATTCTTACCTCTGGATGTTAATATCATCCTGGCTACATAACTTTGTGCTGTTTAAATATTTCTGAACTGAATCTATATAAAGTGCTATGTATAAGCCTCAGACACATTCTTCATGGAGTTTTAAGTCTCAAATGTACTCTTTACACTTGGAGCAAAGCCCTATCATTTTTGGATGCTGAATTTTTTAACTCCCACCCCACATTTTATCTTTTTCCCCACTCCAGAAAGGCAAACAATATGAGAAAGATATCTTAGCAGTGGAAACAAATATGACTTTCCTGGGATATATGGCTGGAAATGGAGGCTGCTTAGAATTTTGCTGGCACTTAGGACCATGACTAGAATCCAACTGGTCTATTGCTGAAACAGAATGAACATCATTGTTCAGCATGTGAGCCTGAGCTAGAAATCTGGCTGTTATATACCAGGTCCTGCACTACAAGCCATTATCTTGTTCAGCTATTATAATGGGCTATTTTTAGTGATGAAAATCAGAGGCACAATACGTCATACCGATCCTGAATGAGAATCAGCACTCAGATATATCAAGGCTGTAGTTTGTTCATTTGTTCTAAGAATTGTGTAGTATATAAAATATCCATAGTACAGTATATGACTCTCAGTATACTTTCCAAAAATTAATCCTAATCCTGAATGCCATTGCAACAAAGAACAGAAGGGAGCAGGGAGTCCCAGCTAAGAAGTCTTGTGGGATAATCTGAAAGCGGAGAAGAGATGTCTGAAATAGGAGGTGAAATTAGATTTATTTTATATTTAGAGGGTGGTCAAACACAGTTTTAAATTTAGTTCAAGGCCAGACTTCATAAGACTGTGAAACAAATGAATATTATTGTCATCTTCATTTCCTGTCCATATTAGTAATGCCAGTTACCCAATTGGTAGATACAAAGAATACCTCTCAAATAGGGTTGAATTATTAAAAAAATCTCCTATTTTGCATTTTAAAAAGTTTCAACATGTTTACAGCAAGTAAGCAGATGGGTAGAAATTTGTTACACTTCCTTACAGTTGTTCTATGCTTTAATATTTTATTTTTATTTAAATTTGTGTATAAAGGATCTGAAGTACTACTAACTCCTCAATGCTTTAAATTTGACCCAGTGTGTCTTTGAAATCTAACCCTTTTCTGTTTATCACAATTTTCTCCATCCTAATGGGTTCTTTTAATATGTAAAAGGCCAGAATATCCGAGACAATGAATCAGTAGGAATGCATTTCTGGCACGTGTTGTAACAGAACTATCTCTGGACAGGCAAGAATGTCTTCCCTCTTTGGAAGAACGCTTTGCTGCCTAAGCCATACCCTATCAGGAAGAACCTTTGGATAAAACCTTTTCCTGGAAAACCAGTGACAACCAGAGGTGTCCAGTGCATTCTGGATTTTGTCAGAGACTGGAAAACAGTATGGGTGAGGCCAGATCTTGAGGAATTATAACACATTTCTCCAGTAGAAAGGAAAAATGTTTTTCCAAATTGTTGACCCTCCCTCTGAAGTTCTTTGAAAATTTGAAGTTACTGCTGAAAATAAAGTTTGGTTCTACTGCATTTACCAAACATCATAGCTTCAATTAAATGCTGTACATTGTACCATGGAGACATTATATACCACAGAATTCTTAGAACAAATGAGGCCACCATAACCTTGATGTTCAAATAGGGAATCAATAGAATATAGTTGTTAAATAATGCTATAGCAAATGTTAAGGTATATAAAGCATAGTTCTTACCTTTAAGGAACTTGTGAAGAGGGAAAAAATGAATGCTGTACTTGGAGAGAAATACACATGGAATTCTTTGACAGCTTGGAGGGAAGAGAGAATACACTAGGATGTGGAAACTCTGAAGAGTTTGGAGAAGAAAAGGTAGTGTTTGAATTGCTTTATGCTAAGAATCTCCATTCTGTGAAGGACAAAGGATCACTACTGAAAGTTGTTTCAGAAAGAATAAAATAGGGGTTCAGAGGTCTGAGGGATATACTCCTGATATGTTTTTCTCTTTGCAGAAGAGGTGAAATGACAGTGGTGACAGGACCATCTATTGTGGTCTTAAGCTGTTAAACAGCAACACCAGGGTGTGTTATTACACTCAGGAGGGATATCTAAAAGTGTGTCATAGGAAGCAGCATAAGGTCAGTGGCTACTGTGCTTTAGGGAACATTTCGTATGACAATTAAGCTAGAAGTAGCTCTATTCTTGCCAAAAGCCACAACCCCTTGAGGTATTATTAAAGAAAGCTACCTGACTAATCAACCAAACTAACATTGTGGCCAAGATTCTGGTGCCTCAAGTGGGTTGAACCAAGTAATCAGTGAACTTACATAATGGGATCTGCATGCAGCCTAAGTTGGCCAGCATGGTTCTTATGTTGAAATTTCTCCAAATTGGAAGAAAACAAGATTAGGTTTGTTTTTGCTTGCTGGCTTCTGTAGCATTTTGCATTCATTTTGCTTTTTGCTTTTGTTTTCTTCCTTTTTAAAATCTTCGCATGGGGGCTAGGGAAAAATTGTTTACTTAACATATTTTCTGGATTATTTCGTAATATTCTACTGATTTTTTTCTCTAGTATCATCTTCAATATCTAGCCCCAGACCTGAACAGTCCTAGACTTCCATGAGCAATAACAAACTAATGCAAAAGAAGAATGGAAAGCGAGAACTAGAGATGGATACAAGTAAATGGAAATATAGAAATCTGAACAGCTGTGTGATGGGCCTGTCACCAGTAAAGGTGTGAAGTCACTGAGTAAGTCCAAATGCCTTATTGGATTATCCAGTGCACTTCACAGCTGGCCTTGACCTCAGGTAACTGGAGTATGACTGAATGCCTGTTTAAGACAGCCAATTATTTTTTAACTTCTATCATGTTTCAGGAATTATGCAGATGAATAATGTATGGTCTGTCCCCTCAAGTTGCCTATAGTATAATTTAAGTCAGGCAGATTGACTAAAGCAGGCAATGTTAA
The DNA here is from genome assembly GCF_009828535.3 of Hylobates moloch. Classification (NCBI taxonomy): domain Eukaryota; kingdom Metazoa; phylum Chordata; class Mammalia; order Primates; family Hylobatidae; genus Hylobates; species Hylobates moloch. The sequence continues at coordinate 2,285,476 of NW_026652305.1, forward strand.
GCAAGTGCAATGATAGAGCTATATATAGGGCAGTTCTGTAGCCTTGAGGGAAGGGCTCAGAAATGTTCCAGGAGAGGGTATTACCTAAGCTGAGATAAAATACTAGGGTGGCTCAACTAGATTTACCTCCACTGAAGTTAACAGTATCAAGTCAGAATGTATCCCTTGATGTATCATTGTGCATATATAATATACATACTGTATTTGTATGTATACAAATATGTATGTGTATATGTGCCAAATATACATGTACGTGTATGCATTTGAATATCTGTGTGTATTTGTAATATACACACACCGCATTCTTTTTAGAGTTTAATTGAAACGTTGATTTTAGGAAATAATGGAATAACCTAGTGTAACCTGGATCTTGTTTTACCTAATTATCCCTGTGCACTAATGTGACAGGGAGAAGTCATAGGAGAATAATTTTAAGGCTTCCCGCGAGCCTCCAAAGTCTTTTATAAGTTATGTTCCACTTAACGTTATAGTCAAATGGGGCCAAGGGTTAACTCGAAACCTGCTATCAGATGGCGTATAATCTAGGCAGCACAGAACAAGGTTTTATTTTGCAAGAACTGTGTTGCCCTGTGGCCACCACCAGAGGGCTCAGCAGGAATTGCTCTTTGAACAACACTCTAGAGGAGTTCACTGAAACAGCAGCTTTAAAGTGTTTTGCCAGAGAAGGGTCTAGGCGGAAGATGAGGTTTTTAAAAGGTGTCATTAGGGGAAGTCACTAGGAAGTTACTACTGAAGAAAGCAAATGTCAGCTTCTGAAAGCTCGTGTGTTGACAGTTGCTGCTGCACATGTGTGTCAGGAGGAGCATCAGCTAAGTTCAGATACATTGCCCTCCCAGCAATGGAAGAAACAGCCATTCAGGAGATGCAGCCGGCCATTCATTTTTATCATCCTGACGCACACCCTTGAAAACCAATGGGAAGGTTGAATGTGCAATCTTTCATTATATTTCTTACTAAGGGTAAGTGATTTCCCAATAGGAAAGATTGGAATAAGCAGAATTTTCAAGTGGAAAGATAGGGTTACAGAGAGAGTAGAGATGAAGCTTGTTATTTGTTAGATTTGTGCCTACAATTGTCCATCCGTAAAATAGGGACAGCAAATCTTACTTTACTGTGTTGTTTTGAGTGTATAATTAGAATGTATTTCTTAAGGACTGTATGGTAGACTGAATTATGATCCTTCAAAGATGTCCACATTCTACTCCCCAGAATCTGTGATTATATTATTTTACATGGCAAAAGAGAAATTGCAGACATGATTAAGAATGTTGAGATCGGGAGATTAATTTGGATTATGTAAGTGGTCCCCATGTAATCACAAGAGTCATTATAAGAGGGAGGCAAGCAGGTCAAGATAGAGGAAAGAGGATGTGACCATAGAGGCAAAGGTTGCAATGAGGCACTTTGAAGATAGAAGAAGGGACTATGAGCCGAGGAATGCAGGTCTGCATCCAAAAGCTGCCAAAGACAAAGACAAAAGTTTTCCCTTGTTGTTTCCAGAAGGAAGGCAGCTTTGCCCACACCTCCATTTTATCACTGTAAACCTCATTTTGTAATTCTGACCTTTAGGATTGTAAGATAATTAGCTTGTGGTAAGTTTTCAAAAGTGCTAACAGGAAACTAATACTGACTATCACAATTATCATAGAGGAACTTCAATAAATAAATATTATATTATTAGTAATTACTTGATATTTTACAATATATATTTTTAAAAATACTTAAGACTGAGTAACACATTTAGTTTATTAGCTACTGTTTATGAGAGTACAAGTACTGTGGACAGTGATTTGTATATATAATTTGTATACCTCGCACTAGTATAATCGATATCACCAGCATTTCTCTCATTTGTAATTGGCAACATAATATTTATTCTGAATATAAAATTCATTCATAAGTCATGCAATCGCTAAAAAATCTATAAAACCATTAGGTTAATGAATTATCTCTTGTGCAACCAACATCACATGAAATAATTTTAACTTCAATCAAGTTACCATTTATTTAGTTCCTATTCTGGCAGATAATATTGTAGGTATTTGACATATGTCATTTCTGTATTGCCCATTCTTTTAACACAGACTAGATATTATTCCTATATTTTTCCCATTTGTTATTTTATTTTATTTTATTTTATTTTTTTTTGAGACGGAGTCTCGCTCTGTCGCCCAGGCTGGAGTGCAGTGGCGCAATCTCGGCTCACTGCAAGCTCCGCCTCCTGGGTTCACGCCATTCTCCTGCCTCAGCCTCTCTGAGTAGCTGGGACTACAGGCGCCCGCCACCACGCCCGGCTAATTTTTTTCTATTTTTTAGTAGAGACGGGGTTTCACCGTGGTCTCGATCTCCTGACCTCGTGATCCGCCCGCCTCGGCCTCCCAAAGTGCTGGGATTACAAGCGTGAGCCACCGCGCCCAGCCTCCCATTTGTTATTTAGAATCACTACAAGCATCAAAATCTGCTCTTTATTTAATCGGAGTTTCCTGTTTAGGTTGCAAGATGGAAACAGTAGTGAGCTTCTCTGAAGCCTTTCTTCTCACTCTGGTATTCTGCACTTAGTTCATTTGTTTGTTTGTTTGTTTTTGTCTTTTTTTCAAGTAGTTCTGAACTTCATTTAATGATAGCAATGTATTTGCCTTCAGTGCTCTTAATTTACTCATGGTCATGCCATGGCTTCTTAAAGGAAAAGACCCTTGTTCTTTCTAAATATTTTCAATTTATGTAACAAAGAAAGATGTACATTAGACAAAGTTAAACAGGTCTATTTATATAGTACATATAGACAGTGTGTTTCAAAGCTCTTGACCATCTGGAGATTAACATATGGTATGCATAATGATCATAAGCATACTGTAATTCATAAACCAGTGCTTGGAGCCTCACTGTAGACTGTTTCCTTAATGACAACCTTTTCTTAATTAGAAATGGACTGATACCATGTGACAATTTTTTTCAAATTGTAAATTTATTTGTATGAAAACTTCTCCAAAGATGAATGCATTAACTTGCAAAAGTAACTTCCACATTGACATGTCTCTTTAATTGTACAGTTGTGCTATCCTCTATCCTGCTAACCTCTACTGGAAGCTCTAAGAAGTCCAATACAGTTTGTTCATTTTTATGTTTATAGTACTTAACAACATATTAGACTATGGAAGAACTCAATATATAGATGTCAAACAAATTTAGTAAATCACATTACTGTAGGAAATACAATTGTATGGAAGAGGATGAGCCATCACAAAAAAAAATCAAGACGAAAGTTATTTCTATGGAAATGAATGCCACTTTATTAGTTATTTATTAGCTACTAATTATTGAATTTACTTTTAAGTCTAAGGGAGCTAATTATCTGGTGCTAGTCCCTGTCACTTATTCAGACATCTAAATAAATACGTACAATTGTCGTGGTCTGTTGAGACACTTTATCAATCACTTTTTTGTTCTCAGTTTGTTCCCTTTTCTATTATTTTGCTTAGATTCTTTCTTATGTGGATAAGCTTCTATCTACTCTTTTTTTTGTTTTAAAGTCAGTCCAAGTAAGTATGATACTGTTTCTCAGCTTCTACTTTTCTAGAATACCTTCCCCAATCCCATTGAACACATTGATCTATTTGCCCTTGAGCTTATGTTTTTGTGTAATATGCCCTTTATAATTATATATCTTATTTATTGGTTGCCTGTTGCCTAGTTATTTACTCTTAACTGCTTTCCATCAGCAAATTCTTAGCTCCTATTTTAATAAGCCAGGTGGCTCAAGAATAAGACAAATGTTTTGTTCTCCTTTCTTATGAAATTCTCATGTTTAGTAACCACATATGTTTAATAAGGTCTGGATTTTATCTACTGTATTCATCAGAAGTATTAGAAAGTAGAAATTCAGCAAATATCTGTGAAGTCCATGAAGTTGTTGATTACGCTATTAAGTAGCATTTATTCAATATAATTTTTGAGAGGTTAGGTTAGCTCTACTGTAGCAAATATAGAAATCTTCACAAGTGTACATATGTTTCCATTTTAAGGAGAAATACACTCCAGAATTATGCCTTGGCTCTATCTCTAGCAATAAGTCTATCTAGGTTTCAAGATCTGCTGCTTGATTTGGCCCATGGGGGAAAAGAAATTAAATAAAGTGTGCTAGGAAACCAGACTGCTTGGCACTGGCAGGAAGGGATATGCATACGCGTCGTAAGAGACTAGAAAACAGTAGCACAGGAACTGAGTGAAAATACATACTCTTGGAATTTCCTACTTCTAAGCAAATTACTCTTTTAAAACCTATCATTGTTTTATGACTTACAGCTAAAAGCAGAAGAACCTAAATCATTTTCTTAAAGAATATAAAGATACTGTGTTTACTCTAGAAGATTGGGCACATCCAAAAGCAGTTTTCTTGAACAAAATATAAAATCTTATTTAATTGCTTTTACTTATAAATGAAGAACCTGGCTCCACTATGTTCAATCTGAATCAAAATATCTTAGCAATGTGAACTTATCAAAAATCAGCTCTCTAATAATGATCATTAACTCTTAGAAACTTTTAGGAACTTGGCTCCTCATGAATATGTAAGTTCACATCGAACGAACCTTCATGATGCTAAAACTAAACCTCATTTATCATACTTGCCTAATATATAAGGATTATATTTTCACAACTGACATTAAGAAAATGATCACAGTTTTTTTTTTTTACAGAGAACTTGACAATAAGAAGGACATTTATTATATGACTCTGATTTAATAGGTTAAATTTGTTCAAAACCATAAGGAAAATAATTTTACTCTTTCAATAAGCATAAGGCTACAGAGTGCAAAGGAATTGATCCTGCTTTGTTGAGTCATCTGTTCAACTCAACCAAATAATTAGAAGTGATCTATCTGTTGACTATAACTTTTCTCTTATTTGAAGACATGAAGAGTGAGGAATGGACCCATTTGCCCCAAAACTCTATCTGTGTTTCAAAGTTCTTATCTAAAACCACGTTCATAAATGCTGAACAAAATGTTTCTCAAATGAACCTATGTTGACTGCTGTTTCTAAATTAATTTAAATATTTTTTATTCAAAAATGACCAAAAAAATTTTAGATAATTGCTGAGAGAATGCAGAATATCAGGAAACAAAAGCTATCTTCTTGATTCCGCTAGTAACATACATGCGTTTTAACAAAAAACGTTAAATAAGTCTCCTTGTTTTACCAAAAAATGTGTCTCTAAGATGAATTAGATATTTTCATTATTTCCTATGGTAAAATTTAAAAACCTAAAAACTAACTAACTAGGAGCTCTCCAGTGTAGAATAATAGTACTCTTTATATGTCTAGTGTTCTTCATTATTACTTAGGTTTGTTGTTTACTTGGTTGAGTGTTGCCTCCCCACACTTTTCCATTTCGTACTATGTATTTTTTTGTGTTTTTCTTTTTTAATATCCTGAAGTCTCTTTCAGGTCCCCTGCAGATTGAGAAATTATCTTTATCTTTGCCATTGCTATTTGTTGTTGTTGTTGTTGACACAGTTGTCATTGTTGTTTTTAACCTCATAGCAGTTGCTTTACTGTCAGGTTGATGACTTTATAAAAGCAGCTGAAATTATCAGCTAGGTTGTGATAAAGAAAAGGTAATCATTTGACATAAACTTTAAAAAATTTTCATTATCGTTTTCTAATTTTTAGAACCAGTAAAATATTTCAGACATAAACTGTTTATTTGAAAGACTTAAAAGCATAATTTTTAAACTTATTAAAAACTTGAAGGATTTGATAGTTGCAGCCTCTTCTGTTATAGACATGGAAATACTATATGGGCCTTAAAAAGCTAAGAGACTTGTTAATCACCAACGTACGCTTTAGAAACCAAAATCCTGTTTATCCATCTAAATCTTTCCTTAAAATTTGCTTTGAAATGGCTATTGTTGCATGAGACACTTAGCAGAGATTATACTACATTTTCTACCTTTCTTGGTGGTGTAAGAAACTTGCGTATTTTGAAAATAACTGACAAACAACCTTTAAAATGATAATTACAGAAATGGGAAGAAACTTTTGTGAAAGTCTTCTGTTATATATATGCTTAGTTATATGAAATCATTAGCACAGGCTAAGGCTGGCCTTTTTTTTTTATTATTTAACAAGTAGAATACTTACATCTGATTTTTTCCCTATCTTTCCATTAGAAACAATAGATTTTTACCAGTGAAAGAAAAGCCAAATTTAACTGAACAAAAGCAAAAATGTTTTATAACAGAACCTAGTTGTCTACATCATACATCATTACAATGAAAGGATGTGGGCTTTCTTTTACTTACTTCCTTCTGTTCACAACTGCAGCCAAATGGATTGTTCTGATAATTAAGATGTTTCCATTATTTTAAAATACTCTAAATATATTCCTTTGTGGGGTTGGGGTGGGGTGGGAAATTAAGCACCAGGTGTATAAATTAAGTTGTAGTCAAAAATCTTTGGAGATTGTAGATTTAAAACACTTGATATCCTCTGCAGCAAAGATATAATACATTCAATTCAGCCCATATGTTTTTTTTAAGTTCCTTTATTTTTAAAAGCTGATATTATCTGATATTCTGCCATTCCTATTCCAGTTGATAGAGGATAGATGGTGATGTGTAGGATTGAAAAGTGAACTCTTAAATTAAAGGTGATAAAGCAGCTTTTAGTTTAACCCTTCCCCATTTGCCCAAAGAATACTGGCTGGTGGCACTTGTGGCTACCGCGTTTACCCTAGGATAATTTTGCCACGAAATAGCTCACTTTCATTATTATTTTTGCATCGCCCTAGTATATCAGCTTTTGAAACAAAAGACATTGTTCTATTGTTCTATTTATAGTATTCTGGTTTTAGTAGTGGTATTTCCATTTATAAAATTTGTAATTCTCCCTCCCTGAAAATGTCAAATCCTAGAAAACACCATTCCTACATGTGATGTTAACATTGTTTTTCAAACAGTTGTTGGCCCAAGATTCATTTGATCAATACGAATTTTCCAAAATAGACAATTCTGATCTTAGTTCTACTTAGAAATAACTCCAAGAACAGTTTTTATATTTTATTTTCACATTGCAAATTAGTCAGATTTGCTTCAGCCACAAAGAATGTGTTTATGTAAAATTAAACGAGTGCTGGAAGCAAGTGGCACTTTTTTTTTTTTCTAAATGGAACTAAGCATTATTATTTTGTTCAACTCAGTCTTTGAGTCTATGTTTAGTCTTTCAGGATTTCTCAACTTTCTATCCTCCATTCTTCTCAACGTGGGAAAGTTTATGCAGGCAAGAATACTTCTTCATGGGAAAGTTTATGCAGGCAAGAATACTTTTTCAATGGCTATATTCATGTAATTTCTGATTAGTTGAAACTGACAAGTATACATATACATATTATGTATATAAATCAGTAACACATATATAGTACATATTCTACTTAAAAATAAATGTAGCTGAATATAATCGGGAGTTAATTAGCAACGTAAAGAGATGCGACTTTTAAAAATTATTAAATAGCACTCTAAGCAGTATGGATCTAAATTGGTATCCAGAGTAATCACAGGAAGAGACAGATAGCACTCTGTCTCATGGTTCAGGAGCAGTTATAAATGAAAGAGAGTTCTGTATTGCACATATGGATTGAATTAGGCAGAGCAGTAATTCCTGCTAGGAAAAGAAACAGCATTTTATTGTGTAAGAGTATATGCATCATCTTTTATGTCTCAGTCACATAATGCTAGCATATAGAAGAGGTAAAACAAAATGGTAGATGCTCTATAATGGGAAAGAAAAGTGGAAATATAATATCATTCATTGATATGAATACAGAAAGATCAGGCCGAACTATTTGAGTATAGAAAGATAATCCATGAAGAAGGAAGGCAACCTTGGCTTAGTTGTCAAGGACTTTGGGAATTTTATGGTTCAAGGGATATTACGTGTTTCAACCATAAAATTAAAAAATGATGATTTCAGAGAAGTGGGTTCATAGTCATTTCTTATTTTTCTGTTGAGAAATATGCATACATTATTTTGTTTTCTAAAAATATTTTTTTCTTTTCCTTGTCATCTTTGTTCTTTTTCAAGAATCATTTAGCAACCCTTTACTTTTAGTTTTCTGTCTTCAAATATGTTATTTTTTCTGGTTTCATCATGACATCATAGGGGTTTAGGTTATATTAACTAATTAAAATATTCTGCCTGTTGTTTTTCAATGTATTGTTTGTTTCTTTTTCCTTTTTTTTTCTTTTTTTGGAAGGGAAAGTGGTGGCAAAGAAAAAACAAAATTAGGCACTGTTTAGAGTGGGAAGGACAGATTTTAAATATTAATGTACTATTGCCACAGAGAAAAGAGTGCAGTATGAATTTAACTCAACTTTGATTTTTACAAATGTTACTGGGCATTTTAAAGAGAAAATTAGGTTGTAGATAAGGGTGTAAGTGGGACTCAGTAGAGTCAGGGAAGTAAAAACATTACAAAAAAGGGGAAGGAAGTTTGGTGCATAAGAAACCCATCAGAGTTTCCTAACTGGCCCTATTGAATTTAGGCTCCTACCCTCCCACAGAATCTGACACAGGGATCCTATCTTTAGGCATTGGCTGTAACAAACAGCAAATTCCTATGGCAACCCGAGTTTTCTCTGGCAGACACTTTACAGAGGGCTGTTATCATTCTAGGGAAGTGGCCTTGACCTATTAGAAATGAGGTTGTGTTTTGTTAAAGTCTTTTTAGGCCAAGTAGAGGCCTAGTGACTAAAGGGCTCAGAGGAGCCTGAGTTAGAGTTTGGCCAAGGGGGGAGTTTCTGTCAGTGGTTTATGAAATATCTGTAGGAGGATTTTGTTAAGGATAGTGCCAAACTACCATTATCATGGTTAATTTTATGTGTCAACTTGTGTCAGCTTTTCTAGGCTATGGTGCTCAGTCCTTTTGTCAAACACTAGTCTAGATGTTGTGAATGATTTTGTACTGTGATTAACATTTACAATCAGTTGACTTTAAGTAGATTCAGTTGACTCTTCAACAACTTTAGGGTCAAGGGTGCCACCCCTACCCCCACGGAGTAAAAAATCCAAGTATAGCTTTTGACTCCCTCAAGACTTAACTACAAATAGCCTACTGTAGACCAGGAGTCTTACAGATAATATAAACCATTGATTAACACGTATTTTGTATGTTATATATATTGTAGAGTCTGCTTTTACAATAAAGTAAGTTAGATAAAAGGAAATGTTCTTAAGAAAATCATAAGGAAGAAAAAATACGTTTACTAGTCATTGAGTGGAAGTGGATATTCATTGAGTGGAAAGTCTTCATCCACATCCTCTTCATGATAAACAGTCTGAAGAGAAGGAGGAGAAGCAAAGGTTAGCCCTATTTTCTTAAGAGTGGCAGAGGCAGAAGAAAACTTATGTATAAATGGACCCTCACATTTGAAACCCATGCTATTCAAGAATTAAGTGTGTGTGTGCACATGTGTGTGTGTGTGCGTGTGTGTATACACATTATAATATGTTGGTTTTATTCTTCTGGAAAATCTTTGACTGATACAACCCATTTTAATTGACTCAAGATATTGGCCAAAATTCTAATAAAAGCCAGCTTCCAGGTTTGCAATCAGATGAATTATCACAAACAATAAAATTAGATTAGAAAGATATTGTGTAATATCTTGCCAACAGCATACAAAGTGTTAAGGGTTACTGGGCATGCTCAGTTCTTCATACAAATTTCAACTCAGCTTTCTGTTTGTGCTAAGGGAGTGAGGCAGTAGGGGAAACTGTTTAATGTTAAAAAATTATTTGTTCTAAGAAAACTGAGACTAATGCAAAGATATAAAAAAGAGAAGGGGAAACATACCAATGCAAAACTGACTTCTCTTGGATCCTTTCCAATTTTGATCTACTCATTACTCTCCCCAGGCTTCTGCCACTGTCTTTCCTTTTTCTCCTCATCTGCACCACTAAAGCTTCAGAAATGTCCTCTTTCATTTTTCAGTTTATTGAATATCAGTCAGGGTACTGCGGGGCTATTGCTCCTAAAGGACTTTGCAAAATGTTAAGCTTTAAGACAAATATGCCATGCAAAATAATTCCATCTTAGTTTTGGAAACCAATAAAAATGGAGCACAAAAAGGGTGGATAGTTTACAGTGAGTAATGTGCATTTACTATACCCCACAATAGATAATTTTCTCCAAGTTTGTTTGCTCTCTCAATCTATATCCTAAATTTTTCTATTGTTTGGCAGTTTCATCTGCTATAAACAAAATCCCACTATAGTATTCATATATGATTGATTGACACTTTGCACAAAAAAACAAGTAAAGATATAAGTTAAGGTGAAACAAGCATAAAGTCATTAAACTATTTGAAGTATGAAGATATTTTGTTTTCCAAAGTTTTAACAAAAAGAATTTTGTTCTACTTCCCCAAAGAGCCAATTTTAAGCTCTAAACGTCTGTAATTTAAGGTAAACAAATAAAAAGAATGACATATGGTCACAAGGAAACATTAGGCAATGACATATATTCATTTGTTGTCTATTATTTTAATGTTATATTAACTCTGTACCAGCAAATTCGGAATTATACAAGTGTATCAATTATTCCATAGTTGATGTTTTCATTTATCTAAGTTCCCCCTCAAGGGGTAGAAGCTGTCTAGATACTTTTTTCTTTAAAAATTACCAATTAGTGTCAACATTTGTAATTCACATAAAGTCAACCCAGCTTAAGCAGAAATATTGAAAGAATAATGAGTTTTGTCTTTGAAGCATTTCAAAACTCTGAATTTATGAAGCGAATCTAAAAACACCCAAACAGGATATAAGAAAGCAGCCTTGCGTACAAGCACACTAAAAGGCATGAAGCTATGTTGAGAGTCAAAATTGACTTACTGTGGGCAGGTAAACATTTCTTTTAAAAAATACGTATCACCTCCATTGTATTTAATATTTTTTTCTAGTAATAAGCCTTACATGAGATATTCTAATACTGTAAGAATTGAAAAAATGAAAAAGAGCAAGTTACAGTAAATTTCGTTAATTTCAAGGCAATATTAAACACTTAAAAAAGCAGCAGATAAACATATTTTATCTAATGATATTTAGGCACAGCATGTATCTTATTATTATGAAAAATGAGTTTTCTAAATTGAAAGAACTTGCTGTATTAGAGTTGGTTTGGCATAAAGATAATTTTGGAATTCAGTTTTCAGAGTCATGATCAAGGAACATTTTGCTACCAAGAAGGTTTATTAAGTGTTCTATTGAATTAGAGAATGTTACATCTGCAAAAATTCCTTGAGATCATCACAACTTTCTGGATAAGGAATCTGAAGCTCATTACTGCACATTTTTGTTTATTTTTACTTTATATATATATGTGTGTGTGTGTGAGACAGAATCTTACTCTGTTACTCAGGCTGGAGTGCAGTGGTGCAATCATAGCTCACTGAAGCCTCAGGCTTCTGGGCTCAAGTGATCTTGCCTCAGAACCCTGAGTAGCTGGGACTATACGCATGCGCCACCACTCCAGGCTAATATTTTTATTTTTATTTTTTTATTTTGTAGAGCTGGGGTTTCACTGTATTTCCCAAGCTGGTCTCAAACTCTTGACCTCAGTAATCCTCCTACCTTGGATTCCCAAAGTAGTGCGATTACGGGCGTGAGTGCTCATTTTTAAAACGTATATATTTATCAGTCAGGGTTCTCCAGAAAAACAAAACCAGTAGGATACATACAGATATATAAGAGGAGATATATTATGGGAACTGGCTTACACAATTATGGAGGCAGAATATTCCCATGCTAATTTGTGTGCAAGCCAGAGAACCAGGAAAGCTAGTGGTATATTTCATTCCAAGTCTGAAGTCCTGAGAACCAGGGAACCACTGGTGTAGGCCTTAGAGTCCGAAGGCCTGAGAGCCAGAAGCTATGATGTCTCAGGGCAGGAGAAGATGAATGCTTCAGCTCATGAAGATGGTGAATTCATCCTTTTTCTGCCTTGTTTTATTTGGGCCCTCAGTGGATTGAATGATGCCTGCCTATGCTGGTGAGGATGAATTGTCTTTCTTAAGTTTACTGATTCAAAAGCACAGATCTTCTAGAAATAATATCACAGACACACAGATAAATAATATTTTATCAGCTTTCTAAGCATCCCTTAGCCAAATCAAGTTGACACATAAAATTAACCATCACTTTAACATAAATGCAGAATTTTAGAAAATACAAGAATAGTACCCTGAAAATTTCATATGTTCTTACAGTTTCCCTGTTGTAGTACTACATTTGCTTTATCCTTTGTATGCTCTCTCTGCGTGTACCTATGTATGTGTCTCTGTGTGTACCTATGTATGTGTCTCTGTGTGTATACCATTATTTTTCTGAATCACTTGCCAGTGAATTGCAGACATAATGGCCTTTTACCCCTATATACATCATGTGACTTTTCTAAAAACAGAGACATTCTGTTATATAATTATCGAAATTTAAAAATGTAACATTGATAGATACAGTATTATCATTTAAGGAAAGTTTATATTTAGATTTTGCTAATTAACAAAATAATAGGCTTTATAAGTAAAATTAAATCTAAGATTATATATCACATGTATAATCTACAACAATTTCTGGATCTTTCTTTGTACCTTGTACATTGATTATTTTCAAGTTCAGAATAGTCATTTTATAGAATGTTCTTCAACTTGGGTTTATCTGATATTCCTTCATGACTAGATTCAGGTTATGCACATTTGGGAGAGGAATACAGATGTTATACCCTTCTTGGTGCCTCATGTCAATAGGCACAAAATATTTGTCTGTTAAAATACTAAAGATGTTAAATTAAATACTTGGTTAAATTGCTATCATTTAAGTTTCTTCACTTTAAGTTACTGTATTTGTTTGTTTTCTGTTTGTTTGTTTGTTTGTTTGAGACAGAGTCTTGCTCTGTCGCCCGGCTGGAGTGCAGTGGCACAATCTCTGCTCACTGCAACCTCTACCTCCCAGGTTCAAGTAATTCTCCTGCCTCAGCCCCCGAGTAGCTGGGACTACAGGTGTCTGCCACCACGCCCAGCTAATTTTTGTATTTTTAGTAGAGACGAGATTTTTACCACGTTGAGCCAGATGGTCTCAATCTCCTGATCTCATGATCTGCCATCCTCAGCCTCCCAAAGTGCCGGGATTACAGGCATGACCATACCTGAAACTTGGTAGTTTATAAAGAAAATGAATTTATTTCTTATTGTTATGAAGGCTTAGAAGTGCAAGGTTGAGAGGCTGCATCTGGTAAGAGCCTCCTTACTGGTGGGGACAGGTTCAAGTTCAGGACTCTATGCAGAGTCCTGATGGAGCACATGGCCTCACATGGCAAGGGGGCTAAGTGTGCTCTCTCAGATCTTTCTTCCTCTTCTTGGAAAACCACTAGTCCCACTCCCCTGATAAGAATTAATCAATTAACAAATTAATCCACTAATACATGAAAGGATTAGTCCATTCATAAAGGCATGATTAATTTCTCATGGTCTAGTCAACTTTTAATGACCCCACCTTTCAATACTGCCCCACTATGGATTGAGTTTTCAACACATGTAATCTAGGGGACACATTCAAACCATAGCAGTTATCGTTTTACTTTTTAAAATTAATAAAAATCTTTTGGAGGAATACTTTGAAATTATGTAAGTATCTTGTTATTCTTCAAAATTCCGCCTATTAGTTTTCACATCTATTTGGTAACTGATGCTTGACTCGATGTTTATTACCATGGTTGACAAAATAAGATTCATTTTCCAATTCCATTACTCCTTCTATATTTGTTAGTTGGGTTTCTGTCAAAAGGAAGAACTTTTCATTTAGTTCATTTATCTAGCTATTGATTTATTATTTATCAGTGTGGATTCTTGAATTATTTTATTGAAAATGTTAGAATTCTTATTGTCATTATTTATTTTGAGTCTCAAATTGTCCTAGATCTCAACAGGATAAGCCCTTCAAGCTCACTCTTCAGTCTTTTGACGTGTATCCTTTGTTTTAACACTTTCTTATTTTCTCACACATCCAAATGTTCCAGGATTATTTTCTTAGGTTTCAGCCCTATTTCTAGATTCAGGCATTTCTTCACAGTTTTCTTTTCTTTTCCGTTATTTGTAGTTGTAGTTGTTGTTGTCGTTGTTTGAGACTCCAGGCTGGACTGCAGGAGCATGATCTTGGCTCACTGCAACCTCTGCCTCCCGGGTTCAAGCGATTCTCCTGCCTCAGCCTCCCGAGTAGCTGGGACTACAGGAACACACTACCACGCCCAGCTAATTTTTATATTTTTGGTAGAGATGGGGTTTCACCATGGTGGACAGGATAGTCTGGATCTCTTGACTTCATGATCCGCTCACCTCAGCCTCCCAAAGTGCTGGGATTACAGGCGTGAGCCAACATTTCCAGCTCACAGTTTTCTTGTTGGGGAGAATGGTATTAAGAAACCAAGATCTGGGTTCTATGTGCCCATTGCTTCTGGGTTTTCATTGCTTGTGAGTTGTCTTAGCTGATAGAGCTGGGAAGTTGTACACACACATCTGTTTCTACTTCTAGAGCTATTCAAGTCTAGGAGTTCACATTGATTACCCCAATTCCAATTCAACATCACATGGTTTATTCTGTCCTTTTCCATTTCCATTAGTGTCTTCTCTGACAGTGATAACACTGGTTCTCATTATCCACAATATATTTACTTATTTGCTTAGTCCTAAGATTTATAGACAAAGTAGTTTCAGAATTGCTAACCTATGTCACTGGGAAAAAATGTATGTCTACTAACTAGAGTTCAATTCTTTGTAGTAATTATTTTTACTATTTTTAACCTGAGTTTACATTGTCCGATAACATATTCAAAGTCCATTTGGGTTAGTTCTTTCTTTCTATCCATTCTTCAGTGAAATTATGCTGTTTACTTAAAATACAGAGTGTTTTTTTTTAGCATTTTTCCATTTTTATTCAATATCAGGGATTTCTTCCAAGCTTTTGTATTTTAATTTTTATCTTTTTGGGTATGTAAGATATTAGAATTTTTTAAATTAGGATTTTACAAAAAGGATAAACTTGGAGATGTGCCCCCAACACAGGTTACTTTGCATTTCTTTATTCTTATCCATGTCTTACAGGTAACCAATCTTATTAATCTTCAGTTTATCCTTCTGATATTTCAATTGTTGTTCAATTTTGATAGCTAATTTCAGTTTTCCTGATGCTCACTTTCACTCTGTTTTACCACTAAAACAGATGGTTTCAATTCATTGAAGGATTCTATTATTATTATTATGGTGTAGACGGAAACACACCTGTTTGGGAATTAACAGAATACCCCTGAGTTGGATTTATTATTTCCATTACCAATTGTTCAAGATTCTTAGCTTTTCTGACATACTTTTTTAAAAAATAAGAACATTATCAATCTTACAAAGTTGCATGGATGTGGAAAATACTCTATGTAACTTGCTTAACACTCAACACTGAGTATTTATAAGTTTCTTAATAATTTTATAACTGCCATTACTTCCAGTACTAAGATAACCTCTCACAAACTAGTGATTTGCTTTTTACAAACACATAATATTCATTAGCAAATCAATATAAAAGTCTACTAATAAATTGTTATTGAATTCTTAAAATGTTCCTAATTTTATCTGAGGTTCAGACAAGTGTGTGGAAGATTTAAGAACACCATGTTAACGTAAGATCCAGGGATGAACAGTGAATTCCTTTTAACCTGGGGTGACTTCCACTAAATATTGGTAACATTTCAGTAGGAGATAAAATGGCTTGTTGTTCAATGTTGAGAATTAGACTACTCTGAAATAACTCCCTGGGTTCTTTTCATTTAAGGAATTTGGAATCTGCATGGAAAAACAGGAAAACACACATATATTTGCCCCCTATATGTACAACATAAATGTTATAGTTTTCACTCAAAAATAAGACAAATTTCATGAAGGAGGAATTCAAGTCTACTTCCAAAAAAAGAAAATAAATTAGAAAAATTTTCTCATGTGGAAAATCGTAAGGTCATTTTGAAAATATGTATTTTAGCATTTAGTTAAAATGTCCTTGCAATTAAGTGTAGTATATAATTTATAACTTAGTCTCTGTAGTTGACTCTAGAATATAGAATTAACCACTTGACTGAAACATCTTTGAAACTTCAGGTGATTTTCTCTTTTAATTTTTGAAGGACATTTGTAAGAGAGGTAAAGTTACTTGAATCCCACGTTGCGTTTTTATTAGTAGAAGCATTCAGGTCAGCCACTGACAATTTTTCTCAATTAGGAAACACAAAATAAGGCATGCAAATAACATGTAGTTGAGGAAAAGTACATTCTGCTCTCGTCATGCAAGCTGTAATAACATTTTAAGTAGAAAAGTTGAAGGAATCAAGTACATTTTGGAGTAATTTTGTAAGCTGGAGTAAGATCAATCCATTCTGCAACAAGAAAATTCTAGTAAATTATAGTAAAAATAAAAGCAGTTTATAAAAGTGATGTAACACTACAAAAATCTGTGATCAGTCCAGAGAAAACACTTAAATGTTGCTGAGGATATTTCACCTAACTTTCTACTATGTGGGTGTGAGTGCACATGTGTTAATGAAAGAATTTTCTGGAGATTAACTAAGCGGCATAATTAGCTTGTTTTGTATCCTTGCCCTAGATCTTCAGCCATGAATAAGAATCTTGCTTAGTTTCGGTGGACAATGGTTCATTCTCTCTCTCTCTCTCTCTCTCTCTCTCTATATATATATATATATAGACATATATATAGACATATATAGATATATATATAGACACATATACACACACACACACACACACACACACATATATATATATATATGACACTGATTG
>NW_026652305.1:2302482-2316668 GCF_009828535.3 Hylobates moloch
CACACACACACACACACACACACACACATATATATATATATATATGACACTGATTGTATATGAATGAATCTGAAGAATCTGGTGATTAGAGCATTTGGTCTCTTAAGAGTGTTGTATTTTTTTCCAAGCAAGATCCTTCCTTTCTTTTCAGCATTAGGAAAACTGAATAGGTGACCCAAGGCACCCAGCTTTTTATACAGCAAGATTAGGACTTGAAACTGTACACCAGTTACAGGCAAATGTTCCTTCAGTGTAAGTCTACATGCTTTTCATGTCTTTTTCATTTATAGAACACAAGTAAATATTCATATTAAGAAGCAGTTTTTAGCAAGAAGAAAATATATTTAATAAATACTTATAAAAGGTCATTTTTATATTTTCCATTTTAAATGAAAAATATAAGCAAGTAATGATTTGGCAGAATTGAAAAGCTTTCTGAAACCCATGGTTAGTGAAAAACTAAATGCTGCTGCCCTGGGGCACATCTTTATAAAAACAATTAACAAGATTTTTTCCCCTAGAATTAGATTTTGCTATTTAATGAAAAATAATTCATGCAGATTCAATCAACCAAAATATAATAGTGTTGATGTAGCTATTACCCTTAAAAGTGGTTTTAGACCTTGAATAGAAACAATCTTGAGTCAGGAAAATTTGAATCTCAGGGGTACATTTTAGGAAGTGTCACTCCGAAAGCTGAGTTAAAATCATTTTGGTTCATGAAGTGCACTTTGATCATTAACTTGGAACCCTCGTCGCAAGAAAATCCAATATTCAAAGCAATAGTGGGGGAGAAATGAAATAAAAAGGAAATAACACTACTTTATTTGCAGTGAATTGCTAGCATTTGGTACACACTAAAAACCATCCTCGTTCTCAATCTTTTATTTTCTTTTATCTCCCATGGGATTATTATATTAGCAGTTGCACTGTGCATGCAGGGTTTGTAGAATGATTGCTCCTAGTGCCAAATTTTTTTCTTGGTAATGAATTGATGGGGAGGATGACTGCTAATTCTCACTGGACACTGGAGAGTACACAGGGCACATTATTATTGAAAGGTCCGTTTGTTCCAATCTCTCTCTCTGTCACCCTCTCCTCTCTCTCTCTGTCTCTTCTGTGTCCATGTGTGCCTGTGTGTGTGTGTGTGTGTGTGTGTGTGTGTGTGTGTGTGACTTTCCCTCATTCCTGATGGACAGTTACATTTCAGAAGACTCTTTGCAGGGTGACTGAGTGGAAAGAAAATGGGAAATACAGATTTCAATCCTAAATACATTTCCTGCAAGTTCTGCGATTTTAGTAATATTCAGTTTGTGATGGTTTCCTCATCTTTTAAATGGGAAATGGTAATTAGTTCCCAATATTTTCATGAGACCCAGTTGAAATAATATATATGAATTTTCAGCACAGATTTGTTTAAAAATTTAGCTCCATTTCTTTCTCCTTAACATAGCAAAGAACCCTGAAAAATGTATCACTAACTTTCCTAGGCTTCATTGAGTTTCAAAGACTTCCGAATTTATCATATGTATATGTTGATTTTCATCCCTTAAACATATTGTTCTATAGTTAATTCAGCTAATTCAGTTTCCAGGAAAGCACTGTATTAAAAAATCAGGAAGTACCTGTACGTTTCTTTTGCTTATTTATATTTATCCAACTTTACAAACTTTACAGAAAGAAGACTTTTGTTTTATCATTAAAGTACAATGACATTAGAAGTTTTCAGTGTCTTTTAAAAAATTTTACAACTACTCATGTTCTTTAGAATTTTAACATTTTTATAATGTTCTCTATTCTGTTTGCTCCTTGTCATCTAATCTCATCTCTGCCAATGACCTTGAGTGATTCTTATCTCTTTATGTGGCCACATTTGTAAGGCTATGATTAGAATATCCTCTTTTCCCCTAGAGAGACACAAGAATAGGAAATTTAAAAATGTTGAAAAAGGAATGATGATAAAAAATAAAATGCAAATAAAGCCTATATTTATGCCTATCACAGGCTTTAAAACTATTATGATTACAGAATTGTTAGTGAAGATATGAGTTATAAGCTGGTAAAGTGAAAATATTAAATTGATGTGTCTTATTTTCTCACCTTGTTTACGAAGTTACAGTTCAGTTATCAAGTCAAGCCTCTATGCCTGTGCTTGGCTCTCAGGAATGAGAATATTATTTTAGAAATCGTCTATAAATTGTTTCTATACTCCAAAGACAGAACTGTAAAATTGCATACAAATACACACTAACTAATCACTGAACCTATTAAACACAATGATTGAGGAAATCTGAACTTGTGTAGTTAAAATGCTATTTGTAGTACAGGCAATATTCTTATTTTATTTGAACCTTGGTATACTCTTTATGAGGATAGCATTCCACCTATTCTTGATTTTAACTTTAAAAACTGTGAATTAATGAAGATTATTTCTTAAAAATAGATTTCTCATAACTAGATTGTCTATATACCTCATATATTTAAAACTTCATCAGGATATGGTCTCCAATTAGAAAATTTCTGCTTTTAAAAATCAAGATATTCTGGCACAAGCCCTCACCTACTTTTTTTCCTAGCAATTAGCCCTCTTTAAAGTATCTGTCAGTTAGACCTAGAAGTCCCCCTAGAGGTGTCTCATACATAAGTCTCATTTAGAGTGTTCTCGTGGAGTATTTCACCTTCCTTTTTTTCTTCCCAGTTACCCATTTGTCATTTTGCAAGACCTCCTTGCTGTATTTGCTTTCCATTAGAGTGGCATTGTCCATGCCAAGGGTGGCGACTACAGATGTTTCTACAGCTTCCAGTTCTCAAGGTGTTCTGATGTTGATGAGTTCATTCCAAAAGCTAGAGAATGGCCTACTTCCTGTCTAGAAGAATATATTTTGCCATATGTACATTGAAACAGCTCTCCTTATGAATAAAATATTATAACTTCACTCATTAAAAAAGTTTCTTTCAGTTTCACATCTACTTTATATTTACAGATGTTTAATCCCAGTTCAGTTGAAAACCATGCTTCCTTTCCAGTTTTACTCAGTTATTAGTTTAGACAAACATCAATGTTGTTGATGACAGCAACAATATAAGTCAATGACTATAAAAATTAATTTGTAAAAAAATATAGAGAAACATGTTGGGACAGGAAAAAATGGTATTTTTCATTAACAATTACTGATATCTATTTTATTAAATTTAAAAACACCATTAGAAATAACCAAGTCCTATTTAACCAAAACTGTTTATCAAAGATATGAATTTCTTAAAAATTGTTTTCTATTAATTTCATTTTTAATGACTAAAACCTTTGGCATTAATCAACTCTCTCCTTTTGAATCATTGTACCATAATTTTACTCCCTAGATCTGAATTTTCATCTGCCTTTTCTTTGACGATCATTGCTGACATTCAGATAACCAAATAGTAGTAGTTGACATGATTGGTTAATGTTTTGTTTTGTTTGAGACAGAGTCTTGCTCTGTCACCCAGGCTGGAGTGTACTGGCGGGATCTCTGCTCACTGCAACCTCTTCCTCTGGGATTCAAGCGATCTTCCCACCTCAGCCTCCAGAGTAGCTGGGACTACAGGCATCTGCCACCATGCCCGGCTATTTTTTGTATTTTTAGTAGGGATGGGGTTTCACCATGTTGCCCAGGCTGGTCTCAAACTCCTGGCTTCAGGTGATCTGCCCACCTCAGCTTCCCTAAAGTGCTGAGATTACAGACGTGAGCCATCACACCCAGCCTATCGGTTAATTTTTACATTCACACTATCTCTAGAATCCATTTTCTCTCCCAATGACTATTTACATTTTGGTTCGGGTCCCAAACTGATCTGAAAATAGAATTCCACTGTGGTAACCTTTCCTTATTTCAATCACTCCTTTGGAATTCTGCGAGATCATTGTTAACCAAGCTATTGGTATGTTGGAATTTATGGGTTTTGGTGTTAAGATTCAGGTACTGACAAGATCTGAAAAGTGGTCATTAAGTATGATTTGCTGAAGCAGTAGAAATTTTTGACCTTTAAAATGAGTTTGTTGAAGTCACTTTGATTTTGATATCAATTGTTGATTAAAAAAGAATAATTCAGGTTCTAGAATGGCATTATCCACTCTACCAGATATTGAGCCAATTGTGTCCATAGATTACTTTCTTTCACAAAGTACAGACTTCCTAAATGATATTTCACATATTATTTATTATTATATTCTTATCTCAAGATAAGATACATTTATACATTTACATGAATAGAAATTGAGATAAGACTACAATAATACATTTATACATTTACATGAATAAATGTAAATGATCATCAGGGGAGAATAAGGATTATAACTGAATTGATTGTACAACCAGATTACCCAGGATATTTGGTGTTTATACCACTACATGGAATAACTTTTATTGCCCCTATTTAACTTCCCAAAGTGCCCAGTATTGCTTAATAAATTTTATGGCCACCTAGTTATAACCTATATTTCTGAGTGAAACCTCGTGACTTTTTCCTACTTTGCCATATTATATTATTCCCAATTTTGAGTAGATTATTTAAACATGTATATGACTAAAAATGTATCATAAATGAATAAGCAAGTCACATCCAGATTCAGGAACTGCTATTGCTATGGGTCCTCAGATACTGGTTCAAGTACACTGTATACTGTTATTTGCAACAAGTATGCTTAAAATACCAGTTACATTTTTCTAAACCTACTATCTGGATGGCTATAGGTGAATTATAATTTATTTATGATTATAAATATATACTAAATGAAAGAAAAAAGAGCAAGTAAGTGAAAACTGTGTGAAGAATAAAGATAAGAAGGTAGCCAATTACAATGGTAATTTGCCTGTGACAAACTCTTCCAGTGTCTAAATATATTCACTAAGACTAATCCTTCCATTCAAGATTGGATAGCATGTATTCAGCCAATTATATGTTAGATTTTTATTTTGTGCTATGTAATTTTAAATACGGACATAATAGAAGACTCTACCCCGTGAGCCTCAGTCTTTTAAAGGCAGAAAGAGAAGTCTTGTAGTTTTCAATATAAGGTAGAGGTTATTTCCTCAGTCTGAACTCCTGTAGCACGCTGTATCCAACAAAGCACTTTATGTCTGCGTGACTTCTATTTGCTTTTGAAAAAGCACTAATTCAGGTTACAGAAAATTTTCACCTCTCTTCATAATTATATTCCACTTCATTTGAAATCACACAAGACTTTTATATTGTAAAACATTAGAAAAGGCAGATAAATGACACATTTTTTAAAAGTTATCAAACAGAGAGAAGCAAGCATTGATGTTATTATTTTAATAGTGAATCCTTTCAGATATCTCTCTATGCTTATATGATGTATAATAGTAACGGACCAAAACCCTCAATGCAGATGACCTTCATTCAAATCTCAGCTCCACCACTTACTAGCTATGTGACACTGGGCACATGACACAGTCTCCCAGAGGGTCAATTTCCTAAGCAATGCAATGGGAATCATGGATTATGTGTATATGTATACTTCACGTGGGTTTTCTAAATTAATACATATAGAACTTAAATGAACATTTTGTATATTGGCTGATCATTATATTAAGACATATTTTATATAATCATGTATCTGGAAATTATGTGTAATAATCTAATGTAAGTATTATTTACTTAAGAGTAGATATATATTAATTGCTATATCATATTTCTTTGTATGAATATTCTATGTTTTATTGATCAGTATTGTTGAAACCATTTTAAAAGTTTATTTTTTTCTTAAATCATAAAATGTATGTCTATTGTAACAAAAATGATTTAAAACATAAAGTATAAAAACTCACAAAGTATATGTATGCAGAAGCAGATAAAATTTCAGATATTAGGCTTCTCCTAGTCTATACTATAACAAAAATATATTTTGCAATCCTATCTCACCAAGATCCTACTTTAGTGGACATTTTGCTCTATCCCCTCATCACTGTATACTCATGGTCCATCATCAAAACCATTCATTTGCAATCCAATCCCATTCCCCATGCTGCTCTGATTTTCTTTTTTTTTGGGCTGGCAAATCTAAAATCTTGGTAGAACTATTATTTTATCTGTCTACATTCTCTGTGCATATACCCAAGCAGTTGGGCATTACGGCAAATATCACAAAACCAGGCTAAAATGCTTTTATTTTAAATTTACTCTAAAACATAGACCTAAAATAATCTCTCAACATCACCTGAATATTTTTTTTTTTGCCTGGTAAATTCGCTTTCTGTCTCTTCAAGCTGTTGGCTATCTTCATTTATCCTGAAAAATCTTAACACTTCCTTCTCCTAACTTACTTGAAGGCAATGAAATAGTATTAGTCTTCACTGTGGAGAGGAAGAAGACGTAGAAAACATCTCATCTTCTTCTCAATGAATCTGCACAGAAACTTGACTCAATAACTAAATTATCAATTGTCCCTTCTGTTACAATGAAAGAAGATTCCTTAACCTCAAAGACTAGGTCTTTATCTTGTGCTTTGGATGCTAGAGCATCCTTTTTTCAAGGACTCTGTTTCAGCCTTGCTTTATTCACCATTGTTAATCTTTTTCACTCAACTCAATCATTCCCATGGCCTAAACATGTCCTTATTTATTTATTTTTACCTTTATTAAAAAAAATCAACTCTTTAACTGTATTCCCTGTAGATACCAACCCATTCCTCTAAGCAACTTCTCAAAATAAGGAAAAAGTATTATACAAAGGATAGCCTCTATTTGTTGTTGTAATATTCTACAATCCTATTGGCCTTCACCTTTTCTAATCTGCTTTCTGTTTCCACCAATAAACTAAAACTTTTTTCTTCTCTCCTTGAGGTCACCTTTCAGAATCATTGCAGGTGCCAATCACTTGCCTTTTTTGAAACACATTTTCTTTTAAATTTCTGTAAATGCTTGTTCTCCTGCTTTATCCTTACCCAGTGGATACCTCTCATTCTCTGCTCCTGCTTTTTCTTTACTATTGGGACGCTAAATGTTGAAAAGCCTCAAGACTCAACCCTTGCTGTTAACGTGCAAATTTTATCTCCAAGTATAACCTTTCCTATAAGTTCAGGTGTTGTAAGAAAAACCAGGTTCTTGTCACAGGACCAGGAAAGATTAGGCTCACAGACACTTTGAAGGATGAGGGAGAACGGAATTTATTGGGTGAAAAGGAAAAAACTCAGCAAAGTGAGAGGGGTTCCTGTTAATAGGTCCCCATCTCATAGATTGAATCCCAGATTACCACACAGGAACAGGAGAGGCCAGGCTCCTCCCCGCTGCAAACAGCAGGAAATTCCCAAGTCCGCACTCAATCTTCCCAGTGGGCAGGCTGGTCTGAGATTCCCTGGACTGGCAGTTCTGTTTTTCAACCTTCAGGCTGTTTTAGACTTGAAGGCGAGGTTTCCAGGGGGACCCTTGGCTGCCTCCTGTCTCTATTACTAGCTTTGCATACATAATGACCTATTTGATATTTACTATGAGATTTAATATATCCTAAGTAGAACTTACTACTTATGATAATCACAACTTGTTTTTCTCACATTATTGTCACAGCTTTTCACACAAAGGAAACAAAAAGCAAAGAACAAAACAGGCAAAACAAAACAAAACAAAAATCCCATTAGATATTATCCTCAACCACACCTTGTTTTAAATTTGAGCTTTCAAGCCAGCAGTAAAATCCGTCTTGCCTCTAAAACCTGGTTCATTTCACTCTACTTTTATCTTCTTTGCTTCTTTCTTTGTCTTTACAATGATTATATCTCACCTATACCACTAACAGTTTCATAAAGGAATTCTCTGCCCACTTTCTTCTGTCCTATCATATATTATTTAGATAGTATCTAGAGTGCTGTTTTAAAAGCATGATTACAAAAAGTGTTTAGAAATAAACATAAGAGAATATCTTAAGACACAAAAAGGCATAACTCAAAGGAAAAAAATTGCAGTGAAATAGATTAAGGCCTAATATTGAAAAGTTGTCATGAAAAAAATGAAAAGATAGGTCTATTGTGGGGAATATCTTTACCGTTTATAAATCATACAAAGGACTCACAAACAGTGCATTAACAAACTCAATAAAAATATAAGAAAATGCAGACTGCCCAATTAAAACTGGAAACTTGGACTCAGTAAAAGAGTATATCTATATTATCAAATAACATATAAAGAGATGCTCCTTATAATTATTAGAAAAATAAAATTTAAAGTTACATGAGGTATCACTATCATATAGCCAAAAATAAAAGGACTGATAATATCAGGTATTATCAAGGATATGGAGCAACTGAAACTCCCATACGCTGCAAATGGGAGTATACATTTGATAACTGATTTGCAAAACCTTAACAGCAAAGTAAAAATATAACCCAATAATCCACTATTTCTAGATACTTTGAGTGTACCAAAAGACATTAAGGGAATGTTATAGCAGTAATAGTCATAGAAGCTCCAACGTGGAAACAACAAAAGTGTCCAATTAAAATTAATACATTATAATAATGGAATGGCATATAGCCACAAAAAAATACTATTGCTATACAAATCACACAGTTGACTTACATAAGCATAATATTGATGATATTGACAAATCAGGGTTATTTGAATGCAAACTAAAAGAACTATATAAAAAAGATTTTCTGAGGAAGAAGAAAGAAATGGAAAATGTAAAAAATGTTTTTTTGTTTCTCTCTCATAATTTTTAATGTATTCTGCCTATTTGGCACTGTTATGAACTATGATATAAATTAATTCATACTGCATATGAATTAGTATATGCAATTATCTCCACTGGTGTTACAGTGAGAATTTCATATCAGATTATGGCAAATGAGCAACCTGGTTATTTAGTTTCACTGATGTTCTAAATTTTCAAATTTATTTTGAAATACTATATTTTATTGCATAATTTTGAGAGGTTGTATCTATCTGAGAATGCTCTAAAAGTAAGCATATTTTCCTTAATTTTACATAAGAAAACAATATGTTAAGGAAGTTAAATTAAGCACATACAACCAGAAGATGTCAGGCTGAAGTAACTACATTCAAAGATAAAGGCTATTATACCTTATTGCAAATATTTATTTTTGTATAACAAACCACCTTAAAACTTCAAGCAAGAAGAAACATTTTATTGACATATCTCACAATACTGATGTTGATTTCACACATCTATGTGATTCTTCTTAAACATCTCTGTTCCAGTTAGTAGATGGCATTAGGTTCTCTTGAAGGATTTCTCACTCTCATGTCAACCAGTTGATGCTAGCTCTAGTCTGGGTGCTCACCTGGTGCAGTAATCCTGAAAACCTGGACATAAACTTTCCTTATGGCCTGGTATTCTTCCTAGCATGGCTCGGTTACTTTAGAGGGCATCTTATCCCCGGATTACACAGCAGAAGTTTAATCAATTTTAATGACAACCTCACAAATCAAGTAGTGTCGTGTCCCCACAGTCACAGCATTACCCAAATTCAAGTACAAAAGACCCAAACCCCAACTCTTGGTGGGGAAGTAGCAACCATAATAGCCGTTCTAAATGGGGTGATATGGTATCCTATTGTGGTTTTGATTTGCATTTCCTTGATGCTTAGTGACACTGAACATATTTTCATATACTTGATAGACACTAATATGTCATTTTGGAGAAGCTTATTCATTTGTTTCAAAATTTTTGCCCATATTTTAATCAGAATTTTTGTGTAGGTTGGGGTTGAGTTTATTATGTTTTGAATATTAATCCCTTGTCCACTTAATAGTTTGAAAATATATTTCTCCTATTATACAAGTTGTCTTGACTCATTTCCTTTTCTGTGAAGAAGGTTTTTAGTTTGATATAATCCCTTTTTTCTACTTATGCTTTTTTTTTTTTAATTTTCCTGTGCTTTTAAGTTCTTACCCATAAAATCTTTGCCCAGACCAACATCCTGAAGCATGTTCCCTGTGTTTTCTTCTAGTAGTTTTATAGGTTTGGGTTTTACATTTAAGTATTTAATGCATTTTGAGTTAATTTTTGTGTATGGTGAGAGAAAGGGGTTTAGTTTCATTCATCTGCTTATGGATATTCTATTTTCCTAGCACCATTTGTGGAAGAGGTTTTCCTTTCTCCAGTATATTCTTGCTACCTTTGTTGAAAATCAGTTGGCTGTAAATATATGAATCTAGTTCAAGGTTCTCTATTTTGTTCTATTGGTTTATATAACCGTTTGTTTGTTTGTTTGTTTGTTTGTTTTTACCAGTACCAGTCTGTTTTTATTACTATAGTTTGTAGTATATTTCAAAGTCAGGTAGTGTGATGCCTCAAATTTAGCTTTTTTTCGCTCAGGATTGCTTTGGCTACTCAAAATCTTTTGTAGTTCCATACAAATTTTGGAATTACTTTTCTATTTCTATGAAGAACTTCATAGGTAATTTAATTAATATTTTATTAGATCTATAGATTGCTTTGGGTATTATAATCACTTTAACAATATTAACTCTCCCAATTTGTGTGCATGTTTTCTCTTTCCATTTTTTTTTGTGTGTGTCCTCTTCAATTTCTTTCATTAGAGTTTTATACATTTTGTTGTAGATATCTTTCACCTCCCTGGTTAAATTTATTCCTAGGTATTTTACTATTTTTGTAGCTATTGTGAATGAGATTGCTTTCAATTTCTTCTTCAGCTAGCTCTTTACACATATATAAAAGCACTGATGATTTATATATGTTGATTCTGTGTCCTATAACTTTACCGAATTCATTGATCCGCTCTCAGAGTTTTTTGGTGAGTCTTTGGCTTTTTCGCGAAATAAATATATCTAATTTGTTGAGAGTTTTTAATTAAAAGGATACTGAATTTTATCAAATTCCTTTTTGCATCTACTTTTGTCCTTCATTCTAATGATGTTACTTATCATATTTATTGATTTGTGTGTTTTGAACCATCATTGCATCCCTGAGGTAAATCTCATTTGATTATTGTGTATAAACTTTTTGATGTGTTGTTGGATTTGGTTTGCTAGTATTTTGCTGAGGATTTTTTGCATCTATGTTCATCAGAGCTATTGGCTTATGGCTGTTTTTGTTGTTGTTGTTGTTGTGTCTCTGTCTGGTTTTGCTATCAGGGTAATGCTGGCCTTATATAAGGAGTCAGAATGAATTTCTTCCTCTTCCTTTTTTTGCAATAGTTTGAGAAAATTTATGTTAGTTCTTCTTCAAAACTTTGTTAGAATTCAGCAGGGAAACTATCCGGTGCTCAGATTTTCTTTTTTGGGAGACATTTTATTATTGATTTAATCTCATTACTTGTCGTTGGTCTGTTTTTATTGTTGTCGTTGTTTTTCTGGTTTATCTCAGTATGTTATGTGTGTACAGGAATGTATACATTTACTCTAGATTTTCTACTTTGTTGCCATATAGTTGTTCATAATAATCTTTAATGATTCTTTGTATTTCTGTGGTATCAGAATCTTTGAGCTTTCTGTATTTGAGTGTTTATACTTCTCCCAAGACTAGGGAAGTTTTCCTCTATTACTTCATTAAATTGGTTTTCTATTCCTTTTCTTGCTTTTCATCCTTCTGGAACTCCCATAATACCAATATATGCTTGCTTAATGGTGGCCCATATGTCTTGTAGGCTTTCTTCATTTTTTAATCTTTTTTTTGTCTGACCGTTATTTCAAAAGATCAATGTTTAATTTTAGAAAACTTTTTTACTTCATCTAGCCTATTAAAGTTCTCAATAAATTTTTTATTAAATTCTCCAGTTTTCCAATCATTAATTGTTTTTCTAATTTTTGGATTGTTTATCTGTGTTCTTTTTTGTCTCTGAGTTTTCTTAAGGTCATTATTTTGACATTTTTTCTGGCATTTCATAAATTTTCTTTTCTTGGGGATCTTTTACAGAAGAATTATTGTGTTCCTTTGGAGGTAACATGCTTCCTTACTTTTTCAGATTTCCTGAGCTTTTACATTCATATCTATGCATCTGGTGGGACAGTTTCATGCAGTAGCTTTCATAGGGAATTTTTTTTTTTTTCCTGTGGATGTATCCAATAATGTCACTTAGGTAGAATGCTTTGGCTTTGGTCCTGGGTTGTTGCAGTGGTATAGTCCCCATATGATTTATTTGGGTGTCATCAACGTCAGAGGTGTCTCAGTAACCTAGGCTGTGTTGTTGTTGTTGTTGTTGTTGTTGAGTCTGTGGCACAGCTTTGCTGGGGATGCAGACCCTAAGCAGGCCAGTCATTGGACCCTAGTAGTGCACATGCAGGTGCATAGCAGCTTTACTGTTAGAAGTGATGGGATTGCTGGTGGCAGCATCCACCCCAGACAGGTGGCTCTCAGGCTCTTGTGGGTAGGTACATTGGTTAGCTCTGTTTTGGGGGCAACCTTCCCACATTCTCCCCAGGGTGTAAGCATTTGCAAAGGCTTGGGATGTCAGCATGGCCCCAGGGGTGTGGAGATGCAGGAACACTGGGTCCCAGGAACATCCACCAGGATGCACTGCAGTGGGAGTTCTGCTCACATAGCACTCTCAAAATTCTCTGTGAAATATGAGATATGACCCAGTGTGAGTTCCCTCTCTCTGGAGTAAAGTACTCACATGGACTCCAGGCAGCTCCCTATACTAGGCTCAGGGCTTATGAGGCTTTGGGATTCTCCTTTAGTTAGAACTGCAGGTGCCCATGGTAGAAATGTGTACTGCTGGGCATCTCCTGCTTACCTTTTCTTCACCATGGCAAGTCCCTCTTGCCTCTGAGCAATCATAGTTGGGTGTGTTACCTCTCTCTGCACTGCCATCCTGAGTTTCTGTGCATCAGAGGGTCTTCATCACTTCCTTGCTGAATTCCAGTTTCTCTCTTAGATACATTATTTGTTGTGTAGTTATCTATTTGCTGTTTCAGTTGTACATTGTGGAAGAGGCTAGTTTTGAATGCCTCTTGTCAGACATCTTGATCTAAAGGAAACAATTAACAAAATATAAGTTGCCACTGCATGTCATTTTCATTACGACTTTTTACTTTGCAGAAAGTTAGTAGAAACATTAATATTGATAATGGAGTGAGTCATAAAACAATTGATTTGTAAGCAGAGTTATTAATATATAAATACGTTTATAAATTTTGGATACTTACCAGTCCTCAATTTTGAGCTACTTTGTTTCCCAATACCTGAACCTATGTTTTAATAAAAAGATCAGTTTTTTAAAAGTCTATTTGTTATTAGGATTATGTTCTGAAATTAATTTCTAAGAGATATTTTGTCATCAATAGATATTCAATTAAGTATTCTAAATCTGATGAATGATCATATTTAAGTTTACAAACTGAAACTGTAGAGTCAATGTGATAATGACCTTGAAGTATAATAGTACTCTTTTAAATAATTTAATAATGATTCTGATTCTTTTACCAAAGAAACGTATCACAGTTTTCTTTTGCCATGTTGCCTTTTCTTTAGATGATTGTTCAGCACCATCTAGAGCAATTTATTATGTTAATACAAAGTATAATAGAAAAGAAAGATTTTGTGTGATATTAAGCAGTAATTAAAACACTAGAATTAGAATCAATTTTTTAATATAACTGAAAATTCAATTATAAACCTTCTGTGACACAAATTACTTATCTTGGAGAGAGGCACAGGGGACTTGAAAATTATTAATAATTTGAATATGTATTTAATAAAATTATGAACTGATTGGCATGGGACTAGGAAAAAAGGGTGAATTTACAGTATATCCTTACAAATGTGTTAAATACACTATTTGAATTAAGACTCGAATTCATTTTTATTCTGGTGTCTTTATATATTCAATTCCAAATTTAATTTTCACTATTTCTGCCAATATTTTATTTTCTATTCTTTTTACAGTTTTTAAATTTAATGGATATAGTAGGTATATACATGAGACATGCATTTTGATTCAGGCACACAATGTATAATAATTACATCAGGGTAAATAGGATATCCATCACGTCAAGCATTTATCACTTCTTTGTGTTACCAACACTTCAGTTATACTCTTTTATTTATTGCTAAAGGTACAAAAAATTATTGTTGACTATAGTCACTCTGTTGTGCTATAATTTCTATTCTCGAACCAAGAATATTAATTTTTTTGTAAGAGAAGGAGGAATGCATACCAATTGTCAAATGCATGACTAATTACAGGTTCATCTCTTTTCAAAAAAGGA
>NW_026652305.1:2316768-2343173 GCF_009828535.3 Hylobates moloch
TTAGTAGAGGCAGGGTTTCACTATGTTGGCCAGGATGGTCTCGAACTCCTGACGTCGTGATCCGCCCACCTCGGCCTCCCAAAGTGCTAGGATTACAGGTTTGAGCCACCGCGCCCGGCCTAACCAATTTTCAAATGCATGACTAATTACAGGTTCATCTCTTTTCAAAAAAGGAAATACTCATACAAGATCACACACCATGGGAAATAATTACTTTATAAAAGGATACAATGTGACAACTGTATTCTTCGATGGACTTATGACCTGAGAGCTTTAGTTGCTTTTCATTTCACAGCTTTACCAAATGTTATTCCAATGTCACTTCAGTTACCCATGTTACATCTGTGTATACTGAAAGCTGATGAAGTAAACAAGCACTAACATGCAGGACAATTGTATGTCAATATTCTTTTGTTTTTGATTTTTTTGTGTGTGAAATTTTGGAGAAAAACAATAGCAACCTTTGGTTATTTTCTAAGATGTTTGTTATGTGGACTCTTGTAAAGTGAGTACTTAGACTATGATAATATCTTTATGTTTTACTTCTAGATTCCTTTCCACTGATTCTTCATATACTTGCAAATAGGGGTAGCTAAGGAGGTAGCCTATGGAGTCTTAACAATTTATTTTTAAAGAAATAAAAGCAAAAATATTAAAAATAATGTCTATAGCAGTAGATGTGACATCTAATTCAGTTAAGCACAAACTGTAACAGGTACAGTTATGAATGCTTTACATGAATTGACTCATTTAAAATTCACATTAATCCTCTGACTTAGGAAAATAAGGCAAAAAAAAAAGGCTAATCTGCCCAAGGTTACAAGGCTAATAAGTAGTAGGGTGGGCATTTGAACTGGGATTCACTACAGGGTCTCAACCTAACCATTAGAGAATAGAGAAAGAATTTCTGGTTTAAGTGTTTGTGTAGTTGCTTAACATTTTCACTTTTGGTTTCCTTGTAGTTTTCTATTTTGTTCTGAATAAATAGAGTGTGTATGTAATTTTAAGACCAGCTCTGTGTAATGAAAAAGACAACATGGCATCATGTGATTCAATAACAAAAATTTATTAAGAAATGCTGTGAAACCTATGCAGATTCTTATCATTTTTTTTTGTTTTCTCTTTCAACTATTTTTCTCCTGCAAAATGTGTTTACTCATCATCTCTCAAATAACTATACATATTTTTCCCTAAATGACTGAAAACACTAAATATATTTATATATACACACAAAAGGATGAAAGTTTTCATCCAATGAACAATGCCAAAACCGTAAGGGAGTTTTTGTAAAAACAATTATTGAATGCTTACGAGGGTGGTCCCATAGTTAGCTAAGTTAGGTTTCTAAGGTGACTAATTTGAAGGATAGTGAATGTGTGCAATCATGTCTGTTAATTAGTCAGTTGCTACAACTTTTATTTATAATGAAATCTTTAAGTAGCTTGTTCATACAATTGGATTTTTTGAGAAATATGCTAAATAGGCTCCCTGAATTGAATCATCTGTAATAATTTCCTGTCCTACGAGCTTGCAATATTGAAGGAGATTCTCAGGTGAGGTTTTTCATACACTAAAGTTTGAGAACCACTGTCCTAGAAGACAGGTAATGCATTTTCTTAAATCTTTAATGGGATTCATATTTATATGCATTTTTTTCTAGATATTCAAGAAAAAGTTGGTAACAAGGAGGACCATGCATTAAAGCTTAAAAATTTCCTAAACAAATTCAGCATGATATGTGAGAAGACGCAAATATCATTGTTCCCAGAGGTTCAATCACTTTAGAAACAGCAAGGAACTGGCTAGGTAGGTCTGATACATCTTTAGAGTACCTTGCACTTCAGAAAAACACCCATTGTATTTAGAAAATTTGCTTATCCATAAGCTTCACGATGAGATATTTGTCTACATATCTTCTTACCTCATTTCTCTTGAAATCTGTAGAGAATTATGGGGGCAGAGACTTTTACTCCATAGGCTACTGTGAGGTGTCTGAGCCAGTCAAGCCTTGGAAACCTTTTCGAAGAACTGTGTACATTCTATCCTTCCTTCCTTCCTTCCCTCCCTCCTTCCTTCCTTCCTTCTTTCCTTCCTTCCTTCCTCCCTCCCTTCCTTCCTTCAAGATTTCCTTCATAGACCCTATTTTACATTTCTACCCACCTCACCATTATGTTTATATCCAAGCATCTTTTGCATGAAAATTTGTATATCAGGTGGCCGGATCTGTTATTTTCCCCAAGAGTCTTCTGAGATATTCAAACACACCAGGTTATTACTCCCAGGACACTTAACTAGGAATGTTATCACAAGGAGACACTGCATTGTTTCCAGCACATTTTGGCTGAAGCCACATGCCTGCACATTATGGAATTTATGTGAACAGCTGTCCTTTTTTCTTCATTAGAATCATGACCATTATGGCAATGCAAGAGGAGATACTGAGTTGGTTACATTCATACTGACAATTTTCACTACAGAATCATAAATTAAGAAATATAATTACAGTATAACTATGGGATATACTGAAATCACATTTGCTGGTGTTTATGGAATTTATTTCATTCAGGCACAGATTTAGAATGGAATGCAAGTGCTGTGGCACACATTCTTTACTTCACTTGATCCTCACAATAATTCTATGAGTTGAATCCATGATGTATATATTGTACTCTTGGGAATTGGAGTCAATGGACTTCACAAGGATGACTTAAGTGGCAAGTGAAAAACCTGGAAATTTAGCCTAGTGGTCTTAGGATTGTCTATTTCAATGAAATACATTTAAAACCTGAGAATAAATTTGTCTTTTCAATGTAGTTTCCATTTCTGAGCAGTAAAAGATAGATAAGCGATTAAAAGCTATCATCTATTTCCACTACTCCCATTATTTCTTAAAAATAGGTAAATAGTTTCATTAATAAAAAAGTTCGAACATTCTCAGAATGAAAGCAGTACTTCACATGGACTTCATTGGGCTTAAATAAGAAATGTACTAGTTAGGAGTAGCTTTGGCAGCATGTAAATAGATCATATTAGGGAGGCTAAATAAGAATTTCTTGTTATAAAAACAATATCTGGAAGACGTAGTTTAGGCAGGGTGCAGTTCCTAAAAAATTTTTTCAAGAACTCAAGTTTGTTTGTTTTAAGCTTCATTCTCGACTAAAATTTAGTTCTCACTATTTTAAGATGGTTGGTGTACTAGCAGGCATTGCCTCCACATTTTAAATAAAACTAAAAGAGAAATGTGTAGGACACATTCTAACTTTATGTTTCTCAGAAGCTCCATACTCAGTTTATCCACTTTTGCTAATGTCTAAGTTGCATGATCAAATCTATTTGCAAAGAATTATGGAATATAAAAGTTTTTATAGGTAATTTCTGCAACCAAGACTAAATTAAGATTTTGTTAGTAAGGAAGAAGAGCAAATTGGCATCCAGTGCATAGTTAGAAATATCTGTCATAAGAATTCATTACATTGCCCTTATTTTCTTTATTACATTACATACATGAGAATTTCATCCTCAATCAATCAGCATTGACCCTTGAATACGTGCTTGAGAAACACAATAGTTCCTGTCCTTTAATCATAAGCCTTCTGTTCTTTTCTCAGCTGTATTTTGTCTTTGAATATAACATTTAAGACTGGTATTAGGCATCCTGGAAATTTGTAGGAGCTATATGGCTGTGATAGCTATATTCATTTGTATGTCTGGCAGGTAACAGGTAAAGTTTGGGTGTGCATGTAGATTGACATTTTTCCTTGAAATTAGAAATATGGAATATTTCATTCCACATGCAAGTTATCATTTCCCTTCTGATGAAAGATCTAGAATATGCTTAAAAATTAGTAGTAGAAGACTGGAAAAGTCACTTTTATAGGTCTTTCATGAGAACTTTGTTCTAATTCCAGTAACAAAGAACTTAATTTCAGAAGGAAAAAGTTTTGTGCATGTCATGAATCTTATGTAATGCATGCAAACTATCATCTCAAATACTTATTCGACAGCATAGAATGTGTGCAGTGAGAGAGAGATTCTCTTTTCCCTTTTTTTTCCGTACAAGGGTAAAATGATTCATCTCTGTTACTGGCAATTGTAGTATTTTTCTCACTCCTCTACTTTACAAAATAATACGAAAAAGATTCTGGCATTTCTTTTCAGATACATGAGCTTTGCTAATCAAAGTACAGACAGACAAAATAGAATGGATAAGAGCTTGAACTTGTTTGCACATGATCCAGAATAGCAGATTCAGTTCTATGTTATGCATACTCCGCAACTGTCAACAAGTTATTTAACATCTCTGGTTCCTGCTTATTGATAAAGTGGAAAAATATATAGAGCGCATTCCTTGCCAGGTTTTAATATAATTAAATAAGGCCATTTTCATAATGCACTTAGCCATGTGCTTAATGTATTAGCTATTATTATTAATCATCTTCTTTGTTTTTCTCTTTCTAAGAAAACACTAATAAGTTTCAGATATCAATGCTGAGAGAGAGAGAAGATGTAAAGAAAAGAAAAAACAGGAAAGCTAAAAAATCATATTTGAGATGTCTTATGAGATGCATTTTTGACTTCCCTAATGCTATTCTGCGAGAAAAGGAGTAACATTTTCCTAAAGATGAACTGAATTCGTGCCTCTCCATATTCTAGAAGTTCACAAAAAGAAAAAACATAGGCACTTAATAATTCATATGTTATTGGATTAAAACTAACACAGAACATATTCCAGTAATGAGACTTGAGAAAATATTGTCTAGATATTCATTAAAAACATTTTATCCGGTATAGTGAATCAAACCTGCACAATAAAGACATGGAAATTATACTAGTGAAAAATACTCTACAGAAATTAATATTTATAACGCAATTCCGTCTTCTCCAAAACACATGTCTGCATACCTCCACTTGTATTTGGAGGAGTTGCATAAGAAGTTTAAGGCCCACATGGCTCTCCACCTCACCCCTCATTAAGAAGATGCAGAGCCAGGATGTAAAGGAAGACATATATAAATCCAAGGGTCACACCTTCCTCAAGGGGACAACAAATGCAATGAACTCTTTTTTACTAGCACAGCCAGAAAAGATGTGTGGAAAACATCATCATATAAACATATATATATATATATATATATATATATATATGTATACACAAATCTTTTTTTTTTTTTTGAGATGGAGTCTCGCTCTGTCACCCAGGCTGGAGTGCAGTGGAGCGATCTTGGCTCACTGCAACCTCTGCCTCCCGGGTTCAAGCGATTCTCCTGCCTCAGCCTCCCGAGTAGCTGGGATTACAGGTGCATGTGTCACCACGCCCAGCCAATTTTTGTATTTTTGGTAGAGACAAGGTTTCACCATGTTGGCCAGGATGGTCTCAATCTCTCAACCTTGTGATCCACCTGCCTCGGCCTCCCAAAGTGCTGGAATTACAGGTGTGAGCCACCACACCTGGCCCATATCTTTTTATATTATATATATCTTTATATTATATATATATCTTATATTTTAATTAAAATATATTAAGACATATCTTTATATATATCTATATCATATATGATTATAAATATATCTCATATATCATGTATAAATATATATCTTATATATGAGAGATATATATCAACTTATAGATATGTATGTCTAATATATAGGTATCTATATATAGATATATTTATATGTAAAATATATAAATCTGATATATATCTCATATATGATATCTGACATATATCTGATATATATTTATATATCTTATATAGATGTCAGATATGTATCAGACACATATCTTATGTATATCAGATATATACTTTTTTTTTCCAAGTGTTTGTGGCATGGATAACCATCTCCCCAGGCAAATTTGTATTATATGGGGTGTGTGTGTGTGTGTGTGTGTGCGCGCACACAAAAAATTTTGTTGGGAAAAGATGTTAAGTTCTGGTTTTTGATTGTCAGAGAATGAAAAGACAGATCTTATGGCAGGATAACCAGATATTTCTGTCACACTTTTTATGGCGAATATTATTTTACTCAATATATATTTACACTGTGATAAAAAAAGTAAAACAAACAAACAACATATTATGGCAAAAATATATTTTGAAGCAAAGCAATATTGTCTTTAATAATCTGATGTAACACAAAGCTAAAATTTAGAATCAATGAACTACAGGTCATTCCCAAAATAAACGTTATTTAAAAGTAAACATCATTTCTCAAACGTGTTCTTAATAAGAACGTGATCCTGTTAGTTTAGAATTACAGTGTTGCAGAAGTCCAGAGGGTTCTGGTCACTTTGTGTTGTGTGAATATCAAGCCCTGAAGCAGAACTAAGTGGTTGGTATACCCTAGAGTTGTGCGCTGAAAACACCTTGAACTCTCAAATTACTGTGGAGGTAATTGGTGCTGCCAATTAAGAGTAGATTTATAAACTTTAATAATTAAATGATGAGGAAGATATTCAAGATATACAGAGCATCTGAGAAAATATTATAGCCTAGATAAGCACATACATACATTTAGACACATGCGTGAGCACACACACCCACCCATCCCTTCTAAGAGTGTAAATCAATATTCCACCAACCTCTTTGGGACAGTCTTCCTCGTACCCTTTGTATTACATCAGACACAAAGAACTTTCACTTGCACAGTGCTCACTTCTAATATCAAAATAATCTTCTCCCATGAGGAAAAAAAACAAATTATTGTATCTCAACATCAGTAATTTTTGCTTTGACGTTGCATGATTTTGCCATCATTATACATTTTTTAAGTTTATTGTTGATCCTATGATGACCTGAATCAGACGAGGTGGTATTGAATGCTCAATGCTCCCAATACCCAGTTATCCTATTCTTTCTTACTGAAAGAAGCAATGATATTTAGTCATTTCCTTGACTAGACAGAGTATCTTCCGCAATTGTATTTTCCAGTCTGTTTTACTACCAGTAGAAGCCATGTTACTATGTTCTGATTAATACATTCTGACTAATGTGAATCAGGCAGACTTGATTCAAGCTGAGGCCACCAATGTGCTTGGCAGGGTAGACTTGATACCTTTATATTTGTCATCACCATGGCTTGTCTTGTTCACTTTTTCAAGGAGAATGGAAAGGTACACTGATCCCCTTTTTCTGTAACAAATGTCTGCAGAAGAGCTGCTGACCTTGATCAATGCACAAATGTGTGCTTGTGAACTAATAATTTGTTGTTTTAAGCCACTACATTTCTAGATAGTTTGTTTCACAGAATTATTGCTGCAATAGCATGTTGTCACATAATCCTGACTCTTTAAGTCTTTTTTATTTTATGTTTTCTGCCACTCACAGCTGAAACTATTTTTAGCTAAAACACTGCATACATGTATATTATCTTTTTAAGAATTAAACTTGTTTTAAATTTTCTTAATTCAGTGACAGAGGCATCTAAATTGTTATAATTGTCCGATGACTTGGCAGGCAAAAAGAGTGTAATGAAAAGGTCATCACTCCTTTTATTTATAAAGAACACATGATTAGCTTCTGCTAGCAGCATCTCATCTACTATTTTAGGTGATGATAATTATCATAGGGTACATCTTTAAAATATTTTAGCTTGTTAAAGAAATTCTATTTAATTTTATTCTTATAATTGTTTTCTTGAGGAAAATAGTATTGTATACACTTTGCAATTTATGAAATAATTTAAACAAAAGACATTATGTACTCAAAGAAAATGGTATTTAGAGATTTATAGGCTTGGGTTGAAATGCCTAGTACTGCCCAAATAACCTTAGAAGTATTATTAAAACATTCAGTCACTTGCCTTGTCAGGAAAATAGAAATATTAATAATTTCTATGCAGTTTTGTGGTGGGGTACAATAATTATCTGATAGACTTTAATATTAAAAGAGTGTTATGAGCAAAGGAAGACACTTCTGAAATCATTAAGTAAATTTCCATGTAATCAAGTTCTTCCTTCGCATTTCCCAAACATTAATGACATGCAAAGGCCACAACAAAGTTCACTTAAATTCTCTCTTTACTTTCCTGAAGATTTTTCTTATACTTTGGAGGTCATGCTTCAAAATTGTTTGTCAATCTTCTTTAACATCCTTATTTTTCTTTTCCTTCGTGGTTTTTCTTTACTTCCATTTCCGTGTCACAAAGCACAAAAGATCCTCTAAAACTAGATAGAGGCCTCTTGGGAAATACATGAGGGGGAAAGAAAACTGAACCAAATTCTTGAGAAAAGTAGGAGGGAAGAAAGATTGTCAATATTTTAATAAATTTCACCTATACATAGATGTCAACTTTCATGATATTTCTTCAAAAAATGCCTTACCTGAATTTAATCATGAAGAAACATCTGATAAGTCCAAATTGAAGAGCATTCTATAAAATAACTCATTCAAAAGTGTCAAGACCATAAAAGTCAAAGGAAGATTGAGAAATTATTTACAATTGAAGGAAATCAAAGAGACATGAAAACTAAATGAATGCATGAATCTGAAATGGATTACTTTGCTTTTATGGATTTTTTTTTTTTTTTTCTGAGACAGAGTCTCACTCTATTGCCCAGGCTGGAGTGCAGTGGCGCAATCTTGGCTCACTGCAACCTCCGCCTCCTGGGTTCAAGCGATTCTCCTGCCTCAGGCTCCCTTGACTATATAGTTATGTGTCGCTTAACAGGACAAGAGGAATGCTCTGAGAAATGTGTCATTAGGTGATTTTGCACTTGTGTAAGTAAACAATATACTTACACAAACCTAGATGGTATAGCCTGCTGTTGTACAGTTAGGCTATATGGTATAGACTATTAGGCTACAAGCCTGTACAGCATGTTACTGTACTGAATACTGTAGGCAAATGTAACACAATGATAAGTATGAATGTATCTAAACATATATAAACATAGAAAAGCTACATAAAAAAACACAGTATTATAATCTTATGAGACTACCATAATATATACAGTATGTCCTTGAGTGCAAAACTGTTAGGCAGCACATGACTGTACATGGCTTCCAACATGCATAGCACTTGGTGTATAGTTAAAGCTCAACAGATGTTAATGTTATCATTATTTCATTTGATTACAATTCTTTGAGTTTAAGAAACAAAAAATAACTATTATAACCATTTAATAGATAATATTACTCAGAAAGGTTGGGTAAAATGCCTAGGATCTTATAAATGAAAAAAGATGAAAACTAATTATAAATGAAGGAAAAAAGAATGAGAAACATATATATGTGTGTGTGTGTGCGCGCACAGAGAGACATATATACATACATATGTAAACACACGTGTTTATGTTTTAATTTTAATATTTAGTTACCTCATACTCTTCCTAATGAAAGACTTTTAGGAATTCCTGATATCCTTTTTTTTTTTTTTTGGAGACGGAGTCTCCCTCTGTCGCCCAGGCTGGAGTGCAGCTGCGCAATGTCCGCTGACTGCAAGCTCCACCCGCCCCGGGTTCATGCCATTCTCCTCCCTCAGCCTCCAGAGTAGCTGGGACTACAGGCTCCCGCCACCATGCCTGGTTAATTTTTTTGTATTTTTAGTAGAGACGGGGTTTCACTGTGTTCGCCAGGATGGTCTCCATCTCCTAACCTCATGATCCGCCCGCCTCAGCCTCCCAAAGTGTTGGGATTACAGGCATGAGCCACCGCGCCCGGCCCCTTTATTTTTTTAATTGAAGCATTACTTACATAAAACCATATACAGAAATCTTCAGTGTTCAACTCAATGTACAGCCAAGATGAGGTGTACATAAAAACCACCATGAAAAGTGTTCATAGATCGAAAACTCTACCTAGGCCAGGCACAGTGGCCCATGCCTATAATCTCATTGATTTGGGAGGCCAAGGCAGGAGAATCACTTGCGGTTAGGAGCTTGAGACCAACCTGGGCAACATAGTGAGACAGCATTTCTACAAAAAATAAAAAATAAATAAACACAAAATAAAACATTATGTAAGCATAGTGGCTGAAACATTATCCAGGCATGGTGGCATGTGTTTGGAGTCCCAGCTACTCAGGAGACTGAAGTGGGAGGACCGCTTGAGCCCAACAGATCAAGGATGCAGTGAGCCATGATTGTGCCACAACACTCCAGCTGGGTGACAAAGCAAGACCCTGTCTCTAAAAACAACAACAAAAAATTCTACCTAGATCAAGATGTAGAGTATTTCCGGCATTCCAGAGGGCATCCTCATGATTCCTTCCAATTAACATTCCTCTCCAAGTGGAACTACTATTCAGACCTCTATCTATAATACACAGAACACTTTTATCTATTTTAAAACAACACAAATAAAATGATGCACGTTCCACTTTTTTTGTGTCTGATTTCTTTTTCTCAACATTACATGCATGGAATAGTTCACCCGTTTTGTTGTACTGATCAGAAATTGTGTTTTTTTAATGATGTTTTCATTTTATAAATAAATGTGTTTAGTTTTTATCCATTTGATGGCAATTAAATTGTTCCAGATTTGAGACAATTATGAGTGTTTTTGTACATGTTTCTGGCATACCTAGGCATTCATTTCTTTTGGGCTATACCAGGAATGAATTGCTGGGCCTTATCATGCATGCATGACTAATTTTATTTAATAATGCCAAATATTTCTCAGCATGACTGCATGAATTTGTACTGCCACAAATACTATACGATTTGAAATTGCTCAATGTCTTTGCCAAGAATCAGTATTTTCAGTAGTTTAATTTACTCATTCTTGTTAATTGTAGGGTATCATTTTATTATTTATTAAATGAAGATTTTTAATTTATATTTCTCTGGTGACTAATGATGCTGATCGTACTTCATACATTCAATATATTTAGTCATCTCGTGTGTGGCACCTATCCAGAAATTCATTTTATTAAAACTTGATTGTCTGTCTTTTTCTTATTTTGTAGAAGTTCTTGTCATAAAATAGATACAAATGCTTTGTAGGCTTTATCCATAGTTTTTTTTATTCTTTCCCAAGTTGTGAATTGGACATTTTAATGACATGTTTTGATGAACAAGAGATATTAATTTTAGTAAAGCTCAATTTATTCATTTTTTCTCATATGGCTAATCTCTTTTTTAGGTTTAGCGTTTTAAATGTAATGAACAAAATGTAGAAAAAAGAATAAAAAGAATAATTGTGTTTTCTCATATGTATATGTAAATTTAATACATATATTTATAATACATACGTATATAAACACTTAAGTATGACATTTCTGTGAAGATACATATATATAATTTTAAGATGGCGCACACACACACACACACACTCTTTGAGATTACACTCTATATAGTACAAATTGTGTTGTGGAAAGTGCAAGCCAGAGCTTCAACATGATTTCAAGTAGTTTGTTTTCTCATGAAACTAAAACATTGTCTTTTACATTGTGTTTATATTAATATTATATACTTTTTATATACAGAGAATTTGCTAAGCTAAAGTGAAATTCCCTTTAGGTTCAGCCTAATTTATGTCAAATACAAGATCGATAGGATTTACATTTTTATAATTCTACTCTTATTTTGTTTTTGTCAGCACAGAAGCATCCCTAAAACGGTGACTATAATCAATCTTGAAACAAAGAACACAACTAGAAATAATGGCTCAGTAAGGCAAGAAAGGGAAAGAAAAATGTATTGATAAGATGTCACTACAAATCAGCATCAAATTAAGGTCTTCACAATGTTATACTCTTTTTACCTTTTGTTTCAATTGAGTGAAATAAGATTAAATCACATTTTAGACTCAGAAGGAAAACTAATCAGCTTAATTTGAACACTTGATTTCTTGTAAATTTCATTCACATTGGAAATATCATTAAGTTATGTTTCTTAAAACAGAAAGGAACATTTTAGTTATAAAATAATTTTGCAAAGCATAGATAAACAAAATAAATTTTATTTTTGGTTAAAGTACAATTTAGTTTTATCATTGTTAAATGAATGGAATTATAAAAACATTAATACCGAAATATATATTTCAAACTGAATTTTATTTTAAATTTAGTAAATAACTTGCTATGTGGAGAAAAAGAGAAAAAAAAATGACAGTTTTGCCTAAAGTTATGAGGTGACAGATATTTCCACACTTTGTAATTTTTTGAAAATTATTTATTTTTCTTTTAGGTTTTAGGGTGTCTGTAGGTGTTAATTACACAAGTACCAAGAGCAATTAGAATTTCTAGTGTAATTCTAAAACTTTTAAAAGTGCAAATGGAAAAAAAATCTGTGTATTCTTATGCAAATAATGGACTTTTCTAATATTCTTCCAATGTATTGACATTTGTTGATATATTCTAGCTTTTAACTCTTGATTTCTGAATATAAAAGGTAGAGAAAGTTTTTTTTATTATACTTTAAGTTCTGGGGTACATGTGCAGAACGTGCAGGTTTGTTACATAGGTATACACGTGCCATGGCGGTTTTAAGAAAAATATTGACACTAAACAGTAAATCACTGCTTAATTTAGGACTTTCATATTCTTACTATTTTCCTTGAGACTTACAGTAATACATCATTGTTGAACAAGTGTAGACTCATTGAAAGGTAACTATTAGTCTTATCGCATGTAATTTTTTTCCCATGCTTCTTAGGCATGGAGAACATGTATATACAGACATCATCGGAGATGTTGATTCTTCAAAGTTGTAGTCTCTCTGCAAAGTATTTGAAGATTAGACTTGCATAGACAAAATTGTGTCCCCCCAAAATTCATGTTGAAGTCTAAAACTCCAATCTGAAGATAGGGTCACTAAGGAGGTAATTAAGGTTAAATAAAATTCATGAGGGTAAGGCCCTAATCCTATAGAAATGGTGCTCTTATAAGAAGAGAAAGAGACCAGAATGCACTCTTTTCGGGCACACATAAAAAA
Organism: Hylobates moloch; assembly: GCF_009828535.3. NCBI lineage: Eukaryota > Metazoa > Chordata > Mammalia > Primates > Hylobatidae > Hylobates > Hylobates moloch. Next base: position 2,329,640 of record NW_026652305.1, read on the forward strand.
CCATATGAGGACATAATGAGAAGGTAGCCATCTATAAGCTAAGGAGAGAGGCTTATCCAGAAACCAACCACGCTAACACCAGAATTATGCAAAAATAAAAATTCTACTGTTGGCCGGGCGCGGTGGCTCACGCTTGTAATCCTAGCACTTTGGGAGGCCGAGGCGGGCGGATCACGAGGTCAGGAGATCGAGACCACAGTGAAACCCTGTCTCTACTAAAAATACAAAATAATTAGCCGGGCGTGGTGGCGGGTGCCTGTAGTCCCAGCTACTCGGAGAGGCTGAGGCAGGAGAATGGCGTGAACCCGGGAGGCGGAGCTTGCAGTGAGCCGAGATTGCGCCACTGCACTCCAGCCTGGGCGACAGAGCGAGATTGGGCCAAAAAAAAAAAAAAAAAAATTCCACTGTTTAAGCCATGCCGTCTTTTGTAATTGCAGCCTAAGCTGACTATCACAGGATTTATCCAGTTGACTTCAGCAGTAATTATCATCAAAGTTTCCTATGGTTAAAACCAAAACTTTTAAATAGAGATATTTGAAGTATATATGTTTACATCATAATTACAATGGATGTGGGTGCAATATCTTTATTATTTAGTTCAATATGAAAGAACTTTTCCATTTTTATGCTTAACTAATCATAAATTATCTACAATGAGACCTCTCATTGTAATGTAGACATGCTTATTAGTACTCTGCACCTCCACTTGTGCAATAGATTACACTAAAAGTGTCTTCCTTAATGTGTTCACTTACCACATTCCTGTCCATATTTAAATCTTATTTTCCAAGGCCAACCAAATGCTCATATATTCTATGAAGACTTTTGCTTGTATCAATTTTGATTGACTTTTTATTCACTGTAGTTTCACACACTTACTTAAGCAATTATTTATCAATATTATTTAACTGTGATTTAATATATCCTCCCAATTAAATACGTTTTTAAAGAGTCTGTATAATACTATTTTGTTTTCTGGATAATAAATAAGGCACCATTTTGACATCAAATAGATTTGAGTTCAAACTGCCACCGTCCTCAATATTATGTCTGTGCCCCTTAAAAGAGTCACTTTATGTCCTTGTCTTTAAAATAGGGGTGATACTGCCCACTCCATTCTTTTAATATAGGCATTTATATCTATCTATCTATATATAAATCACTAACAAACCACTTCCTGACACAAAATAACAGTCCAAAATGTATTAGCTATTAATATACATAGTTTTATATTATAGTTATTAATTTATGATTATTTTTCATATTAATTTACTAGCTACTTCTCTTGCTGAATAATATACTTGCTAGATAATATGATTAAATTATTTATTAAGGCAAAATAATTATAAAAAATACAATTTCAAAAGTACTATTCACAAAATACAAATGAAATGCTACTAAAAATAAAGTGAAAATAATTACCTCTAGAAAACTTTCAGTTTTAAAAGAGAACTGCAATGCATATTTACATTATGAAAAACAGAAGGTGCTGAATTTTACATGTCACACACAAAATATTGGAGTTCAAAAGTGAGAAAGATAATTTCTGCTTGAGGAAAATATCAGCATATAGATTGTATTTGCATAAAGCCTGGTGGAATTATTATATTTTTAGCATGTTGAAATGAGTAATAGTGATTTTCAGGTAGAGAAAAATACTACTGGTAAAGGCATGGGGTTCTTGCAAAGCGGTATATTGTATGATTTATCTTTGAGCATGTAGGCTGTGCAGATTAGAAAAGACCAATAAGGTCAAAAAGAGGTTTTGCAGAGTTTGTGGTCAACTTTGAATGCCAGGCTCAAGTTCTACTCTGATTTTGGCAGAGAGTCATGGAGAAAATTGATCACTGGCAGTAGCAACATATGAGTACATAAGAATGGCTTGTGAGTGATGGAGGTGAGGGGCAAGTAGCACTTTAAGGAATTGTTCCCATAGTCCAAGGTGATGGGTAATTAAGACCCGGACTGGGAAAATGAGAGTAAGTAAATTAAACACATTTAGATTAAAGATGAACATTTTTCCAAGAATGCACGTAAAAATGAAGATAGAACAAACTTTCTGAGAAACTCTCCCATTTTGTCCAAACCGTGCAGTTTTATCAGTATTATCTTCCTTTATTAGTTACATTTAGAAAGACTAAGTTAGAAAGATTGTGAAAAACTTTAAGAAGAAGTCAAAATGAATTTGATTATGTGGTTGAAAACTAAACATGACACATAGTAAGTGATATCTTTTATTAAATTCTGATAGAAGTGAAAAGCTATTTAGCAGAATTTTTTTGAGGAAAATATTAACAGATGAAATAAATATTAGCAGATCATGAAGATGTCAAAAATAACGAGGATGATGTTTGATGGATCTGATGGGACCCAACATTTGCCATGACTTTATTGATTAAGTATCTTAAGTTGTTAACATTTGGGGAAATTGGAATGTTGAAATTTATACTTGCAAAATGTGTTTGTAAGAAAAAAATAAGAATTCACTCTCTTGCTAGTATATATTGTCTAAGAAGAATATTAAATGAAAATTTTTAACAGTCTAAGGAAATTTTCTGTACTTTCAAAATACTAAATTATGTGTTAAGGAATAAATCTTACTGATAGAAACAGCAATAAAAGCTATACAAATAATTTTCTTATACTGACATATTTTCTTCAGAATTGTAATGCTGAATTTGGTTTTCATTTAAGACATGGACTACCACAGTGTAACAGCTTGCCAGCACAAAAGTTCATCATTTCAATCACCTTAAGAATAACCCCCATTCCCATGGGATTGATTTCAACCAGAAAGAATTCAGCAGTGGAGCAAAAATACCAGCCAAATTTAATAAGGCTGACAGTTTCTGACTTATTGTCTGGTTTACTCGGGGACGGCAATCTCTTTGAAGTGACATAAACATGAAACCCAAGAATAAGTGTTTATATGAATGATGATTTTTACTCTAAGTATTCCATTCCAAAGCAGAGTTTTTCTGTATGAATTTGTGGGATGAAATAAAAAAATTATTCCTCTGTGCATAAGTAAATGAGTAATTAATAAGAATAGCAAGCAAGGAAATTACAATTCAGTTCTCTAAACAGTGATTTTTGTCCCATTAGCATTTTAGGTTCTTAAAAATTCTATTTCTTTAGCTCCATGAAGCAATGAAACCTGTCCGCTGTAGACTGAATAATAAAACCCACAGGCCATGGAAACTGACTTGCAAAAAAAGAATGATTTATAGCCTCGACCTTTGATCTTTGCAGAATCTGAAAAGTTCACCCTGTACTGAGATGGAAAGAAGTTTTATTAGGAAATGAAAATAATCCAACTTATTAAAAAGAATATGAAAGTTTTATGCTTTGCAGATAATTCAAAGCTCCTGAAAACAAAGTCCCTTGAGTTACAGTCAGATAGGAGGAAACCATACCTTCCCTTGTTTCCTTCTCTTCTTCAATAATACTTCTCTTCAGGAGGAATTGATAAATGTTTCCACTAAGACCATGACTGCACAGCTACTACAGAACCTGGTATATGCATAAAAGCATCACTGAAGTAAATAGCGTTTGGCTAACATAAACTGAGTAGTTGTCTATGTGTGTTTATAATCAAATTCACTAACTTTCCAGGTAGTTCAATTAAACTGTACCAAATTAATTCTTTTGAGAATAAAAAAAGACAACTTGCAAAATTGTAAATGACCTCAATTGAATCAGCTAAAAAAAATGCACTGAAATTGAACTATCTAAAGAACTGACCTTGAAAAGCCTCCATGTGCCATTATAATCCTTTTAAATTAAATTATCACTTCGAATTATTTACTTGTTGTTTAATTCCCTTACATTTTCTTACATTTCCAACCTTTTAGCTCACCTTTGTCACAAAATTTTCTACAGGCAGGGAAAAAAATGAAAAGGATACTTTCATTATAATGATGTCCTGTTGATTCTATATCTAGAGTCATTTTGATTCAGGAAGTTGCTCTGAGGTTCAATGGATGTTTGCCAGAATTTTAGTCTGTGAGAGCTAAGTACTTCTTGTTATATGGAGTGAGCAATACTGCCTGCATGGAAATAAGTGTACTCCCTTTACCCACCCAGAGTTAAAAATCTGGAAGGAAAAGCAAAAGCTGTTATCATGCATGTCAATATCCTCTGTCTTTATCTCTTGTATCCAGGTGTGAGTTGCATGATATACGCATACCACACAGGGTAAATACTTGTTGAATAAATTGAATAAATACATATACATGACTGAAATAATGAGAATGATTTTCATGAGCCACCCTCAAATAGTAGGTTCATTACTTTGTGGGAATGCCATGACAACATAAGCAAAATAACTCTTAACTTCATTCTTTTATTTCTTGGGTTCTTTCCTGATTTTTGCCATAATAATATTTCACAATCTCGAGTGTGCATAATGTGTGTGTCTCTCTGTGTGTAAATATGCAACTTGCCCTGCCAAATTAACTTGCAAGAGCCCTTAAGAAATTAACAGAATGTTAGGCCAGGCGCGGTGGCTCATGCCTGAAATCCCAGAGCTTTGGGAGGCTGAGGCGGGTGGATCATGAGGTCAGGAGATCGAGACCATCCTGGCTAACACGGTGAAACCCTGTTTCTACTAAAAATACAAAAAAATTTAGCTGGTCGTGGTGGTGGGCACCTGTAGTCCCAGCTACTTGGGAGGCTGAGGCAGGAGGAGAATGGTGTGAACCTGGGAGGCGGAGCTTGCAGTTATCCGAGATCGTGCCACTGCACTCTAGCCTGGGCAACAGAGGGAAAGTCCGTCTCAAAAAAAAAAAAAAAAAAAAGTTAACAGAATGTTTTTGATTTGCCATGTAAACGAATTGTTAATATAGCTAGGGAAGCAATAAGTTAAAATTACTATCATGCAACTAAAATATGCTAGATAAATGCACACATATTTTCTGACAGGGTTTGTAATCCATACTAATTTTTGTTGTTTAAAATTAGAAATCAATAGAGCTGCATATAGCTATATAACTATATAACACAGTGTCCAGTGTCATCAGAAATATATTTTTTTAAGAGCAAGTTTCTTCTTTCATTTCTTCAGCAGCATGCCCCTTCTCATATATTCAGTTATGCTACATTGCTTGAGGCCATGCTTCTGTGAATCCTTAACATGTTTCTGCTGCCCTCTCTGCTTGCAATTACCCCCATTTCAGCTCACTTTACAGCAGCAGTTGGATATCCTGCCGTCTACTATTCTCTGCACAGGTGCAGCTCAGTTGAGCTGTGCTATGATGAATATTGTTTCAATGTTGCCAGATCAGTTATACCACAGGACTGTCTTTCTGGTGGCTGTGCTTCTATCACTGCTGTACAGTAGTGCTGAGAGGTAGGTTGATGAAACAAACTCTGAAGACTTATATCTTATGGATTATAAGAAACTTCCAGAATAAGCAAGCCCTGCTTAGGGTGCATGGGCTGCTCCAGCACAGTCTTGGTTGAAGTATAGAGTATCAGAATTTCTCTGGAAGTCACATCTAAGCTGACCCCAACAGTGCTCCACAAATCTGATTAGTTTAAGATTCATCTTTTAAGGTACTATGAACATATTTTTCCTCTGTGTTTGCCATGGATACGAAGAGGAGAGAAACTATGGCTTATCCACCCAGATTTGCCCTGAATATTTTCTGGTACAAAGTAGGAGTGCACAAATGCATTGATAGCATAAAGAGGAACTAGATGCTAAATTGTAAAGTGAGATAAAACTTTGGCAATATAAAAGAGTTTTACAGCTGCCATTTCTGATACTTTTCTTCCTAGTTCTCACTGGATCAATGCTTGCCATAGGTGAAGAGATTTTATTTTTTCCAAGAAAGGAAAAACACACACAAAAAAGAAAAGAAAGAAAAAAAGTTATTGAATATATTAACAGATTTTGTAAAGTTCAAGGAGTGGGAACTTATATCTGATAAGTCAGGTGACTTTAGATTTTCAAACACTAAGGGTTTCAGAATGAAAAAGCTTTTATTTTTTTTAATCCAAAAGAATAAGAATACGGTGGATCAGAGCATAGTTTACACTTTAAAGAAACTGATGTGTGTGTGTGTGCATGTGTGTGTGTGCTTGTGTGTGTGTGCATTTTGTGTTGGGGGTGGGGGATATGTTGATTACAGAAGAGCAGATTTTCAACCAAAAGGAAATAATCTAGAATAATCTAGGCATATCCCTAGAAAGAATACATAGAAAAGGGAAGAACAAAAATGATCACAACATCATAAATGAAGGTTTCTACTTTCCCCTAGGACATAAGTAAGTTACAGTAGAGAAAAAAAATGTGTTTGTTCCAAAAGTATCTGAGATACCTCCCCCTAACCCCTGCACAACAACTAATGATGCTGTGGGTATAATGGATTATTCCATAATTTGGCATGTCTCTAAAATAATCAAGGAAGTCTGAGGGTAAGCCAGTGGCACTAGAGTGTTCTTGTGTCAGATGAAGAGAAATAAAAACCTCAATGGCCTGATGGATTGTCTCTAAAACAACTGGTTTGCATTCTGAAAACAAAGTCAATGTCATGAATGTTTGGGAGACTGTGAGAGAGACAGTGACACAGCAGTGTGTGCTGTGGGAATAAAGCCTGAAGAGTTGAGAACAGACGGTTTCTCAAATGAAAATTCATTTTAAATAAAAAGAATATCAGAGTTCCCTCCCCCAATTTTGTCTATTGATTCTTCTCAGTTCCTCCTATTTCACCGCCATGTGTTTGGATCACAATGAGGGAAAAAGAGCAGGTGAAAAGGGAGAAACTTGAATGGACTGAGAAACCCTGAATTGAAATTTTTAAATAAGTGAAACTGACAATTGAGTGTACATAATGAGATTCAGTTAGAAAAATACTATTTTTGTTTTCCATGTGATTAGGTGAAATTCATAGCGCTAGAATAATTTCCAACTGTAGTAGAGAATCAAAAAACATGGAGGAAAATCGTTAAAATTAACTTTTTTTTTTTTTTTTTGAGACAGAGTCTCACTCTGTCAGCCAGGCTGGAGTGCAGTGGTGTGATCTTGGCTCACTGCAAGCTCCACCTCCTGGCTTCAAGCCATTCTCCCACCTCACCTTCCGGAGTAACTGGGACTACAGGCGCCCCCCCACCATGCCCGTCTAATTTTGTTTTTGTACTTTTAGTAGAGACAGAGTTTCACCGTGTTAGCCAGGATGGTCTCGATCTCCTGACCTCCTGATCCACCCGCCTCGGCCTCCCAAAGTTCTGGGATTACATGCGTGAGCCACCGTGCCCTGCCAAACTCACTTTTTAAACTGCCTCAATAAATCCTGAATCCCTTTTCTAATCCTTTGTGCTCCAGGACAAAGTCCTTTATTGTGGCCTTTCCTCTCCATCTCCCTCCTCCTCTCATGCTCATAACTTTTTGTTGTTGTTTACTGACAATTTTCACTCATTTTTATATCCAGAACCTGGCTCCTCTCTCTTCTTTCTGACACCGATAATTAACCTTTATCTCTAACATTTTCACCATTTCTCTACTCTCAAAATAAAGGCTCTCATATTAAATAAAATATTAAAGGAATGAAAATTTAGTTTTAACACAACTGAATCCAGTTAGTAATTAGTTTACATTTTTATTTTGGAACAATTTCAAACTTTGTGCAAGTTGCAAAAATAAAGTCTCCCTTGTACAGTTTTAAAAATTACTAGCTTATTTCCTTTATGATATTTCTCTCTCTCTCATATGTATATATTGTATGCATATGTGTGTATGTATGTTCAGCATGTGTATAATATGCATTTCTTTCTTTAATGTATGAGGCTAGTTTTCGGGAATTATTACATTTTAACCTTTAAATATTTAATTATCATTAGCTAAGAGTAAGAAGATTTTAAAAAATAGCTACAATAAAATTATAAAGGGCAGGCACGGTGGCTCACGCCTGTAATCCCAGCACTTTGGAAAGCCTAAGTGGGTGGGTCATGAGGTCAGGAGTTCAAGATCAGCCTGACCAACATGGTGAAAACCCATCTCTATTAAAAATACAAAAGGGCGGGGTCTGGCACTTTGAACGAGATGAAGAAACTAGAGCCAGGTGAGGGCAGTGGACGCGAGAGCCGAAGATGGCAGTGAACGTATACTTAACGTCAGTGACCGGTGATAACCTAAGTTGTCATGACGTGCTGGCCTGAATCAATGAGTCTCTGCGGTTGAATCTGACAAAGATCAAACAGTTGTTCTCAATATCCATAAACTGGATGTTGTCAGTGTACGGACATGCTGTTCCCTGGCTTCATTGACTTGAAGGAAGTGAAATTCCAAGCTAAGCTAGAACATGAGTACATCCAGAACTTCAAAATACTACAAGCAGGTTTTAAGAAGCTGGGTGTTGACAAAATAATTCCTGTTGACAAATCAGTAAAAGGAAAGTTTCAGAACAATTTTGAATTTGTTCAGTGGTTCAAGAAGTTTTTTGATGTAAACTATGATGGAAAAATCTATGACCCCGTGGCTGCCAGACAAGGTCAAGAAACTGCAGAGGCTCACTCCCTCGTTGCTCCAGCTCTGAATAAACCTAAATTCTAGCAATGCAACTTCCCAGAAGCCTATCTCAACACAGAGAACTGCTGTGGCTCCTAAGGCTGGCCCTGGTGTGTTGTGAAAGAATCCCGGTGTGGGCAATGGGGACGATGAGGCAGCTGAGTTGATGCAGCATGTCAGTGTATTGAAATTTACTGTTGAAGACTTGGAGAAAGAAGGATTTCTACATCGGAAAGCTACGGAACATTGAATTGATTTGCCAGGAGAATGAGGGGGAAAACAACCCTGTATTGCAGAGGACTGTAGACATTCTGTATGCCACAGATGAAGGCTTTGTGATACCCCATGAAGGGGGCACACAGGAGGAGCAAGAAGAGTATTAACAGCCTGGACCAGCAGAGCAACATCCGAATTCTTTACTCCAAATCATATGCTTAACTGTAAAATACTTCCTTTTATTATCCTTAGAGGACGCACTGGTTTCTTTTCATAAGCAAAAAGTACCTCTTCTTAAAGTGCACTTTGCAGACGTTTCACTCCTTTTCAAATAAATTTGAATTAGGAGCGTTTACGTTATAGCAGAGCAGTATTAACATCTAGTTGGTTCACCTGGGAAACAAAGAGGCTGACCTTGGGGCTCACCGTGCGGATGAGGGTCACACTGAGTGCTGGAGAAGGTGTTGTGTAATATGCTGAGGCGGCGACCTCAGTGGAGAAATGGAAAGACTGAATTGAATTTTAAGCTAATGTGAAATCAGAGAATGTTGTAATAAATAAATGCCTTAAGAGTATTTAAAATATGCTCCCATATTTCAAAATATAAAATGTAACATGACAGGGGATTTTGTGTTTGACGTTGTATCTGGGAAGGAAGCACCAGACCTTGGAACCTTTGGAACTTGCTATTACAAGTCTTAGAGGGCTGCTTGAATCCTCGTAGGCCTAGGCTTTGGTCTAAAAGGAACATTTAAAAAGTTGCCCTGTAAAGCCATTTGGTGCCATTGACCAATTGCATCCCTGCTAAAAAGCAAGACGCATTGTTGACTGGATAATAGAGGATGTGTTTCAGCCCTGAGATGTTCGAAGTGAAGAGCTTGGTTTTCATTGAGCATTTCTGTGTTTTTGCAGTTATCCCCGAAATTTCCATGTATTATGTTTTTGGGGAAGTGAGGTGTGCCCAGTTTCTTTAACCTAACAACTGCTTTTGGGGACTTGCCCACATCTCTGGGATTTTAATGGGGATTGTATCCCATTTTACCGTCTTTTAGGTTTACATTTACCATGTTTCTCTTCTCTGCTCCCCTTGCCCACTGGGGATGGCTCTTTGGCTCCTTGAAGTTTGCTGTTTAGAGTCGGAAGTGTAGTAGGCAGGTGACCATGCTGCAATTTCTTTCTGGATCTCTGGCAAAGGGAGTGGTCAATGAAGGCCATTGTTACCTTGGGATCTGCAAGACTGGGGTGTTTTCGGTATCTGCTGTCCACAGCTCTCCACTGTAATCTGCATACTTTGCCAGTGCACTAATCTCTTTGGAGATAAAATTCATTAGTGTGTTACAAAATGTTAATTTTCTTTTGCAGAAAATACAGTACTGTGTCTGAATTAATTATTAATATTTAAAATATTTCATTCTTTAACTTTACCTCATTTGCTTTTCCCACAGTCTTTTCAGTTCCTTTGTTTGGCAGTATTCTGCAAAATGTGTCTCACCCACTACTGAGATTGTTCAGCCCCTGATGTATTTGTATTGATTTGCTTCTTGCAAATCAATGCAATTGGTAGCTTGTCCTAAAATGTGTGTAGAAAGCAAGCATTTTCTGATAAAATAGTTGTGTAGTGCGTTCTCTGGGTGGAATTCATAGGAAAATCCAGAATCAGTGATTAACAATGCCAAAAAATGCAAGTAACTAGCCATTTTTCCAATGACAGTGGTGCTATTTCTCTTTTGTGGCCTTTTAGACTTTTGTTGCCATAATATTACACTTTTTGGGAACCCATTTTCCACCTGGTCTTTCTTGATGGGGTTTTTTTTCGACTTTAAACAGTTTCTAAATAAAATTCTGTATTTCAAGAGTTAAAAATATATATATATATATATATATATATATACATATATAAAAATTAGCTGGGTGTAGTGCGCATGCCTGTAATCCTAGCTACTAGGGAGGCTGACGCAGAAGAATCGCTTGAACCCAGGAGGCAGAGGTTGCAGTGAGCAGAGATCGTGCCATTGCACCCTAGGCTGGGTGACAGAGCCAGACTCCGTTTCGAAAAAAAAAAAAATTATACATACAAAAAATTTAACAGTAATATAATACTTTATTCTAATCTCCAGTCCTTATTCCAATTTACTCAATGATGCCAATAATTTTCTGTATAGGGATCATTTTTCAGTATTGGATCCAGGCCCAAATCCCATAATGAATAAAGTTTACATATCTTTCTACTCTTCTTTAATCTCGTACAGCTTCTCAGCGTTTCTTTCCTGACAGTGACATTTCTTGAAGAATACAAACCTTTTATAGACCCTCTCTCAGTTTAGATTTGTCTGATATTTCCTTATGATTAGATTCAGGTTATACAGTTTTGGTTGGCACACTACTTAAGTGACACTATGTCCTTCTCAAGGCATCAAAATGGAGGCCTAAAATGTCCAATTGCACTTTATTGATGATGTAAACTTTGATCAGTTGGTTAAAATATCATTATATCTACTTCATGGTTACTATTTTTCTTTTATAATTATTAACAAGTTTGAAAATATATCCTTTGAGACTATGTAAGTATTCTGTTTCTCATCAAATGCCGTCCAGTTAATTAAACATGTATTGAGGTGGGCAGAATACCTAAGGTCAGAAGTTCAATTCCAGCCTGGCCAAAATGGTGACACCTCATCCCTACTAAAAATACAAAAAAAAAAAAAATTAGCTGAGCATAGTGGTGCACACTTGTAGTCCCAGCTAATTGGGAGGCTGAGGCAGGAGAATCACTTGAACCCAGGAGGCAGAGGTTGCAGTGAGCTGAGATCATGCCATTGCACTCTAGCCTGGGTGACAAGAGTGAAACTCAGTCTCAAAAAAAAAAAAAGTATTGATGATTCTTACCAGAATCAATTTTTAATATGTTGGCTATAAAAATTACTGTATCTAACAATATTATTTCATCTGTATTTATCGGCTGATATTTTACTGAAATGGAGAATTTTTCTTCTCCACTATTTATTCTCTTATTTATTTATATACTTAAGCACATCTGTATACATGTATGCTTGTATTTATTTTCCACATACATTCATGGAGTCCTATTTTATTCAACGAGACTTCATATCTTTCTATATTGTGATGCCAAATTACACCAATTTTGCTAGTTGAAACTCTGCCAACCTGAATTATCTTATATTTTGACATATAACCATAATTATTTTTAAACAGCGCTTTACTTTTCTGGTATAGCAAGTTGTTTCAATTTCATCTTCTAATTTCTCTGTCCCAGACCCGGAAGCAGCCATTTTTCCAAGTATTCTTGGTTGCTTTTAGTGGTTAATGGTATTTAGAAACTGCATTAGTGATTAAATGCTAACAAGTTTCCCCAAAGCTTAATGACTTAAAACAATACTAAGTATTTATTATCTCTTACAGTTGCTATGGGTCAGAAATTCAAGAGTGGCTTGGCTGAGTGGCTCTGGCTAGGGTTTCCCATGAATTTTCTCAGTCAGGTGTCCACTGGATCCACAGTGATCTGAAGTCTACATGGATCACTCACATGGCTGGCATGTTGGAGGGAGGCCTTTAATTCTTTCCAATATGAGCATCTCCCAAGAATGGCTGAGTGTTATCATGATAGTGTGGCTGGCTTTCCCCAGAGTGAATGTTTCAAGGAAACAAGATAGAAATGTTATCAGCTCCCTGGTTTCTTGTAATCTCCCAGAGCAGAAATCAAGAGAGGTTACCAGATATAGCAACAAAAAGAAAATTTATTTAGCTTGTGCACAAGGGAACCAACACTCTGTGTTGGGTTGGTTTTATAGAGTCTTTCTATAGGGAAGGGTTTCATTAGGGCATGTATAGAATAGGTTTCTCTAGTGCTTGTGCAGTAATTCAACATGCTTCTTCATAGACAGCATGTAATATTAGCATTGTAATCTCCTCCCCTGGGTGTGATTTTTAGCCTTAAAATGAGGAAGGGGTAACTCTAAGTTGAAGTTTAAGTCTAACTGCATATGTGGGACCCCAGGGGAGTCCATAGCCCCCTAAAGCAGCACTTGTGGTTAATAACTTCTTGGGTATTTTGTTGCTGAATGGCTGGAAGTTAGGTAAGTCTACAGCTTGATTAAGAGGCTTTTGTTCTTTTATTCTAGACCACATCAAAACAGAAAAACAGTCAGCCTGCGTGTCTCAGAAGTGTCAATGTTTTGTATGGCATAGCTTTGGGAGTTACTAGTCACTTCTGGTATCTCTAGGTGATCTCTCGTTCAGTGTGAACATGGACTGCATAAAGGTAACGATACCAGAAGGTAAGAATCCCTGGGGTCAATCTTGGATGGTGAGTTCAACAGAAATCCCAACATTTACTGGCATTATGCATGCTCATTTCTTCTGGTACACTACTGCTCCTGGGCCTTTTAAGTGAACAGAGCTATATACATACATGCAGATAGATACATAAATCATAGATAGAAAGTTAGTTAGATAGCTAGCTAGCTATCTAGATAGATAGATAGATAGGAATTGTCAACCTAAATAACAAACAGGGAGGCTCTCCAATAGAAAAATATATTTATTCTGGAAGAAGGCACTGCAATAGAAGTACAAGTGCCATAGTAAACTGTGTATGTATTCAGGGAGGTAACAGAATACAAAGACTTTTAAAGAAAAAAAAATAAAGAGGATTAAATAATTGCTTTGAGATAATTATATTTGGCTAGATAGATCAATTACAAAGGCGGTGCCACTCTGAGGTTATACAAGCAATTGCTTGGCATACGTCCTTGGAGAAGTATTTTTTGTGTAAGTCTGCAATTATCTTTG
>NW_026652305.1:2343469-2496131 GCF_009828535.3 Hylobates moloch
TGGTCTATTCAGAGATTCAACTTCTTCCTAGTTTAGTTTTGGCATGGTGTATGTGTCCAGGAATTTATCCATTTCTTCTAGATTTTCCAGTTTATTTGCCTAGAGTTGTTTATAGTATTCTCTGATGGTAGTTTGTATTCCTGTGATATCAGTGGTGATACCCCTTTATCATTTTTTATTGTGTCTATTTGATTCTTCTCTCTTTTCTTCTTTATTAGTCTTGCTAGTGGTCTATCAATTTTGTTGATCTTTTCGAAAAACCAGCTCCTGGATTCATTGATTTTTGAAGGGTTTTTGTGTCTCTATCTCCTTCAGTTCTGCTCTGATCTTAGTTATTTCTTGCCTTCTGCTAGCTTTTGAATTTGTTTGCCCTTGCTTCTCTAGTTCTTTTAATTGTGATGTTAGGGTGTCAGTTTGAGATCTTTCCTGCTTTCTCTTGTGGACATTTAATGCTATAAATTTTCCTCCACACCCCGCTTTAAATGTGTCCCAGAAATTCCAGTACATTGTGTATTTGTTCTTATTGATTTCAAATAACATCTTTATTTCTGCCTTCATTTCATTATTTACTCAGTAGTCATTCAGGAGCAGGTTGTTCAGTTTCCATGTAGTTCTGTGGTTTTGAGTGAGTTTCCTAATCCTGAGTTCTAATTTGATTGGACTGTGGTCTGAGAGTTTGTTGTGATTTCTGTTCTTTTACATTTGCTGAGGAGTGCTTTACTTCCAATTATGTGGTCAATTTTAGAATAAATGAAATGTGGTGCTGAGAAGAATGTGTATTCTATTGATTTGGGGTGGAGAGTTCTATAGATGTCTATTAGGTCTGTTTGGTGCTGAGCTGAGTTCAAGTCCTGGATATCCTTGTTAACCTTCTGTCTCGTTGATCTGTCTAATATTGACAGTGGAGTGTTAAAATCTCCCATTATTATTGTGTGGGAGTCTAAGTCTCTTTTTAGGTTTCTAAGAACTTGCTTTATGAATCTGGGTGCTCATGTATATATATTTAGGTGCATATATATTTAGGATAGTTAGCTCTTCTTGTTGAATTGATCCCTTTACCATTATGTAATGGCCTTCTTTGTCTCTTTTGATGTTTGTTGGTTTGAAGTCTATTTTATCAGAGGGTAGGATTGCAACCTATGCTTTTTTTTTTGGTTTCCATTTGCTTGGTAGATCGTCCTCCATCCCTTTATTTTGAGCCTATATGTGTCTCTGCACATGAGATGGGTCTCCTGAATACAGCACACTGATTTGCCTTGACTCTTTATCCAATTTGCCAGTCTGTATCTTTTAATTGGGGCATTTAGCCGATTTACATTTAAGGTTAATATTTTTATGTTTGAATTTGATCCTGTCATTATGATGTTAGCTGGTTATTTTGCTCATTAATTGATGCAGTTTCTTCATAGCATCAATGGTCTTTACGATTTGGCATGTTTTTGCAGTGGCTGGTACTGGTTGTTTCTTTCCAAGTTTAGTGCTTCCTTCAGGAGCTCTTGTAAGGCAGGCCTGGCGTTGACAAAATCTCTCTTTCATAGCCTTTCCCAGCTCTGTTTATCACGTTTTCTTCCTCACATGTATGTGTGCATATGTGTATGCATGTGTGTATATAAATACTTGAAATTATAAAATAATGAGTTTGAATATAAGTATATTCATCCAATAAATCCTTCAATAGGCCTAAAATGGCTTCACACCTTCTATGCTCATTCATACTAAGAAAAATTCAAGATTTGTTCATTGTTCTGTTTTTCTTTAGTCTGAGAGTATAGAGTCAAAGTAATCTATCCAAAATGTAATAGGATATCTTCTTTTCCATTTGGAAATCTCTACCTCTAATGTGGTTTGAAAAACAGTTGGATTCATTTGTTTTTATTTATATTAGCTTTTTATTTTTCATCTTGTTCATGTAATTGAATATATATATTATTAAAAATTGATTTGGATAGTCAAAATTACACTCAGAGAAGTGTCACTCCTCACCTATCTCTTTCAACCACTTTCTCCCCTCCACCTAACCCCTGTAGATTACTGAAGTTCCAATGAACACCTAAGAAACTTCATCAGAAACCCAAGCCAGAATTGCTCAACCGAGCCCTCTAAAATTCCTGACCCACAAAAACTACAAGAAATAACACGTGTGTTATTGTTTTAAACCACCAAGTTTTGGAGTAACTTGTTACATGGCAGTTGATCACCAACATAGATTTAGAATACCATTAAACACTACAAAAAAAACTAGGAATTTTTCAAAAACTGACTAATTCCAGGTTTGGGACAGGGAAGCTACAAATCACAGCAGAAATATCTTGCTTGATGTTGCAGAAAGTGAGTAAAATGATGGTGAGTGTGTGTTGATAGGATAGAGAAACCAGCTTGAAGTCCGCTAGCCAAACAGGCACAATTTGAGCATGAAAATATATAAAGATGTTAATGAATTTTATCACATCGCATAAAGTAAGACTCTGTGAGTCTCTATTGAAAATGAACACAGGTGGTCCTCAATTTACAATGGTTAGACTTAACGATTTTTTGAATTTACAATTGTGCAAAAGTTATATGCATTCAGTAGAAACTGTATTTCAAGTACCCATATAACTGTTCTGTTTTTTACTTTCAGCAGAGTATTCAATAAATTACATGAGATATTCAACACTTTATTATAAAGTAGTATTTTTTATTTTATTATAAAAGTTGTTTTACTTTATTATAAAATAGTCTTTGCATTAGTTGATTTCACCAAACTGTAGGATAATGTGATTGTTTAGAGACTGTTTACATAGGCTAGGCTAATCTATGATGTTCAGTGGTTATGTGTAATAAATGCATTTTTAACTTTTGATATTTTCAATTTATGAGGGATTTGTTACAACATAACCCCATTGTAAGTCGAGGAGCATATAGACATACACATGTACAAAATAAATGAATAAATTAGTTAGGAAGAAGGAAAATTCTTTCAATAGGCTATCAATTAATAAATGCAGTAGAAACAATAAAGTTAGAAAATTACCTTTTACAACAAACGTATAAAAATTGTTTCCACCAAGAATCATTAGTAAAGGCTTAATCAGCAGGAGAGGTCATTTAATGAAGAACAGAATATTTATGTTTTGCCGAAGGATTGTGCCTTGAATTCATTATTAACTACAAAAGAAAAAACAGTGATTGTGAAGTGAATAAAATAAAAAACATTTTAACCTACTGATAAAAATTAGCATCATCAATAATTTGCAAACAAAGATCATACACCTCTGTTTTGATGCCCAGAGAACACAGCAGCTCTTAAGAAGTGTGTCAGCCAAAAATGTTTAACGAGTATGTGCAAAATAATTAGATACTTGTGTGCTTTCTTATTTCTTCTTCTTTCTTACTGAAAATATTGTGCATACCTACATATGTATATAGTCTTTTTCACCCTTCAATTTTTAACTTACTGTATCTGAAATTAACTTATCAGTAAATAGGGATCTTTCCTTTGTGCAGTTACATAATACATCTTTCTGATCACAGTAAGCTATATTTTACTCAATTGCCTATGTTTGTCATGTAGGCAGTTTTCAATGGTTTAGAAATTCAATAATGTTGCAATCTATAAACTTGTTCAGATTTATTTTTATTTTTATTTTCTGGAAGTTTATCTTTATAATAAATCTTAATATTTTAGTATTATACTGGAAAATACTTTTTTCTTTTGTCTATTCACTAGGCCATTATTTAGTGAGTTATTTCTATAAATCAAACAATATATAACATACTGACAAAACAAAGATGAATAAGAAAGATCTCTTTTCATAAAGCAGTTCTCAGTCTAATGGAGGAGCCAGATCCACAAGCAGAAAACTAGAATGGATAATAGGGAGATTTCCTTAACTAAAATGTAAGATGATATATTTTTTAAAAAAATTAGGATAGACAGTACAAAATAGAATACACAAACTTTAAGTTATGTGGTAAGATATACTTCTTTGCTTATTAGGAGTATATTGTTCAAAACGTTTTGAGAAGCACTACAAAATGAGGGTAACAATTGTTTTATTCAGGGAGCTGAGATAATCAGTTTTGAATTTTTTATAAAAATTTTGATTGAACAAGTATAATAAAGAAGCTATGCCAATCAGTAAGATCAAATAGGACCTTTGCCATATTCTGCGAAATAGATAATGAAGACTTAAATTACAGCAGTGAGTATAAAAATGAAAAGAGGGATATAGGTTTGAGAAAAAATTTAAGAGATACAAGACATAAAGCTTGGTAATTAATTAGATGTGGTGGATATGGAAGATGGTAAAGTCAAAGGTGCAATTCTAGATTTCCATATTGGGTGACTGGCTGAATAACAATGCTGAACATTGGCATGGAAATTACCAGAAGGTATTAGATTTAATGGATAATATATAAATTGATTGGGGCTTACTGAATTTGAGGCATTGGTATGTTAATTCTCCTGGAGAGGCCTAGAATCCTTTAGGATTTGAGAGGCTCAAGCAAGTTTATAGAGTAAATTAAAATAAAGAGACTTTTGGGAATTCAAAGAGACTGCAAATGAATGATGCTTCAAGGTCTAGAGATAACAGAGAATAAGGATCAAGAGTGCAGGGGAAATGATTGTCTTTGAGGAGGAGAAAGAAGAGATAACTCATTCTTAGAATCTGGAAGCAAAGCCAAATTCTGACTTTATATCTTGTAAAATTGCAGAGTATTGTGCTCTAGCCATATTTTATAGATGAGGAATCTCAAAGATAACCTAAGAGTTATACTAATAATAATTAGCTAACACAGGAATCAAATCTAGGTATGCTAAAGTTTTCTCATTTCTCTTTTTATTACGACATACTGGCTATCTAAGAAGACATGGCCTGGGGACAATTTTTAGTTATTTCCCGGCTAAGATTTATGTTAAACTATTGCAATAGCAGAAATTAATCGCTTCGGTCACTCGCCACTTACTGACCTCAATATATATCATTTTATCATTGTCTTAGGTAAAAATAATTGTATGTGACTATAAAAATTGGGCTTCATCTATATTTATGCCCATAAAAGAGTGTTTCTGGGTTTCCCAAGGCAGGGGTTTAGCCACTTCAAAAGAAGCTCAAGAACTGAGCTCTGGATATTCCAATGCTAAAAGCTGGTGAGTTTGGGAAAAACTACAAGCAGTCAAGAAGTAGAAAGAAAATAAAGGATTTGTGTGTGTGTGTGTGTGTGTGTGTGTGTGTGTGTGTGTGTAAGCAAATACAGTATCACAAAGGGTAGAAGAGATAATCTGCATCAGTTGTATTGCCATGTCAAGTTAAATGAGAGGCATAAATTGACCTTGACTTATTAAGGTTGTGGCCATTGTTAATCCTGGTAAGAGCAGTGTGGAGTGCTGGAGACCAACCTGAATGGAATTAGTTTAAGGCAGCAGAGGATATGAATACCTCAAGTTTACACGTTGATTTCTTTTGTTGTTATTGTTTGGTTGTTAGAGAATTATTGCTATAAGTGAGAGCAGATAAAATGTGGGTGGTAACTGAAAAAGGATATGAGCTCAGGAAAAGGATTTATTACATTTTTAAGATAGAAAAATATTAGTATGATTATGTGCAGTGGAGTGGATCAGACAGTAAGAGAGAGTGCAAGTGTTACTGAAGTAATGGACTGGATTCAGGTGAGAGGATTTGAGATATAATGCATAAACAGATGAGTTTGTCTTAGACAAAAGTACAAAGCATAAATCTATATTAATAAAGTGGCGTATGGGAACAAATCAAAAGATTGGTTGTTGGTGAATATTTTTTCCTCCTAGTCATTTATATTTTCTTAGTAAAATAAAAATGTCATTTTCTATCCATGAGAATAGAGAATAAAGTTGTGGAGGTTTAGCCAAGAAAACTGGAAATTTAATATCCATGAGCTTGGGTAAGTGAATGGATAAACAAAATGTAGTATGAATATTGGAAAGCATTAAGGGTCTAATTGATATGAGTGTTAGTAACTCATATCTACCAGTGAGATCAGTTGGTATGGTTGCATGCGTAGATGCCAACCCAGCAGATCTTTAGAAAGGTTGGGTATTTTCCATAAGTATCTGAGGAATGGAAATCAAGCAAAACTATTGAGATTATAAAATAAGGAGAGATTACATTGCTGAAGCACAGAATTTAAGTTGGATAGCAAGTGAAGTGAGAGCAAGAAGTGGATGAGAGGCCATGAAGAGGAAAAATAATTATTGATCTAAAATTCTTAGAAGGATAAAGAAATTATTAGTGTCTGGGTAGAGTTATGTGGATGAAAGAGGTAGAATGGAGTTGAATGCTTGAATTTGGGATTATGGAGGGTCTAAAGTTATTGGTAATGATATGTTTTAGAGTTTTGGCTTGGAAAGTGAGACGTTGAGGTAGGATAGGAGATAAGATAAATAGAAAAGAAGTGAAGAAACTGGAAGTCCAGATACTCAAAGACTGACCTATGAGAATACTGGCCTTGCCAAAAATATGGCAAGAACAAATTAGAGAGACAGTGGACCAGCAAATATCTTCAAGAAGAGATTGAGAGTGACCTGGAGATTGGCAAATCACTGAAATGAGGAGCCATATATATGATATACTCCTGAAACTCTGAGACAATACTGCCTGCTCTTTGGAGGAAAAGGGAAAAATGGTCCGAAAATGGGCATGAAGTTCAAGAAAAACACCTAGCCTCTCTTTAAGGTGAATCACGGAAAAGAATATCACCATGAGCATTTTGGAGATTTCATATGAAGCCAAGTCCTGTGGAAGAAAGCTGTATTACAGCAAGAAGGCAAAAATAATCTTTAGGGAAATAATAGAGCTTCAGGGGATTTTGCTGATAACGGCATATTCCAGATGGAAAAACTCAGGAGTTGTTCAGGGGTAGATAAAAGAGTTCAAAGGGGGTTTGTACACAACTGTGTAAGAGAATAAAATACAAGAATTGAAAATAACCTAGCAATCCCAGGGTTCAGATGGTGACTGACTTGAACAGGAATCAGGGCATAATGAAGTTGGCCTTCATGATGTCTAGGCAAGGACTGATGGGGAACCTGGGGGCCGGGGTGTGGGGGCAGGGAGAAATCTCCACTTGGCAATGGGGGGAGGAGGCTTGAGCAGCAGCCAACTTAGACAGAACTCTCTCTGAGCTGCTGACTGTGACACTGCTGATTTGAATTTGAGTTCAGTTTTCAGAAGATATTGCCAGGTGTTTTTTTTTTCCTTCTGATTTTGTCAAATTATCTTCCTATGATTTATAGTATTCTCTTAAATATCCAAAATATTTGTTGACTTTCTTGCTTTTTTATTTTCAATTTTTTTAAAAATTCTGTCTATATTGTCTTCATATATTGCTGAAAGTATTCATAGAAAAGGCTCTTATATTTCCAGTGACAAAAACACCACTTTAAAAGGTAGAAGTAAAATAGAGTGACTGTTTTGCATGGTGGTGACATTTTACATGAAATAGATAGGTAACGTTTTGTAATTTACAATGCACTGTCATTGTAAATTACAAGGTTCTTATTTAAGTCTCACAGAAAACTCTCTTAAGAAGATAACATTAACATTTATCTCCATTTTACAAACGAGAAAATAGATTCAAAGGAGCTAATTATTTTGCCCAACATGACAACACTAATACACATTGGACTGAGGATTCTACTTACGTTTTCTTTCCTAGTTAATTATGAATTATCTTACTCTCCTGGATTTTACAAGGGGCAGTCTAAAGGCTTTGATAAAGAAAGCTGATGATGTCACAGATTTGGGTCACCATTAACAACCCTGAGAGTGTCAGGGAATGTGCCGCATTTTTTGCTTGCATAGAAGAAACTTAGAATGTACTATTATTGTAGCTGTGAGTTGACTTCCAAGAAGTATTGAATAATATCACTGTAATTACCTGCCTTCTCATTTTACTCGTGGTGTTCTCACTGCCTGAGATGTTTTCAACAGTTAAAATCTTGCTTGAATGTTTATCATAAATTCTTCTTCCACAACAAAATATGTCTGAATCCATAAATAGACTATAACCTCTTTTTTAATCCCCTAAGAGTTATGTTTATACATTTACTCTGTCACTTCATACGTATCCTATCATATACAATAGCAAGTAATCATGGAAGCATTCACCTATTAAGTGTAGATAAGTGTGACTAGTGTAGATTAAAACGTTTAAAAATGGGATAAGGTACATATGATTTTAAGATACACTATGATTTTAGGAATAAATGGAAGGTGAGCAAAAGTGTTTTCTACAAAATCCTATTTACATATAATTTATATGCTATTGTTAGTGTGAAGAACACATGGCAGAGCATCATGGTGAGAAATTTGTGTGCTAGCATGGGACCTGTGTTGAAACCCAGAGCTTCACTACTTACTTACTTTATGATCTTGGGCAAGGGCAAGCTCTTTAACTTATCTCTGTCACAAAGTCCCTATCTATAAAATGGGGACATTTAACAATCCCGCTTCATAGAGTTGTTCATTGTTCAACACGTCTTTATTGTGGGTCAAGTACTGGTCTAGAGGCAGATTAAATGAATTGATACTGATACAGATTAAATGAACTGATACTAAGTGATTAAATGTATATCACTTAGAAAAGCACATGCTATCTAGTGAATCCTCCATAAATGTTAGATTTATTTTTCTGTTAATTTGTTGAGAGAAATTCCTTGAATATAGGTGACAGCAAAACATAGGCATTGAAATTCAAATTGATTATAATTTAAAATCATATCAAACAGAATTGTAAACTCTCTAAAGCAGTGTGTCAAATGACTCTTATATTCTCCAATGGTCTTTTAAGAACAGAATAGATCTAGTCTCTATGAAAACCCCGACAAAAATATACCTGCTTTGCCCAATATCTTTACCTATGTCAGAAACCAATTAGCAATTATATAAAACATGCAGGACTTGTAATCCAACTTAAAAATATACTGTTAATGCATAAACCAGGATTCATATGAAGCACTTAAATATTAAAGAAAATCAAAATCCTTTCGGACAGTGTCTGACTTTTATGCTTATCTATTGCTAAAATACATCTTGCCTATCAACCAAAACTTTAATCACTTTCTCATTTCAGATATTGAAAGTGAGATTCCATTAAATCAAGTAAAGGTCATCCTTCTTTGAAATATAGATTATTCACCTGCACTCTTTAAACAGGCATGGACTGGAGAGCAAACTCAGTAGAAGTCCCTTTCTCCCCACTCTTCAAAGTAATAAGTAAGCAGTCAAACGGATTAAGGATGATTATGTTCAGCTCTCAAGAACTGGGTTCCAAACCAGTTATAAAATGCAATTCCAGCACTGAAGAGTAGGGACTGCATGTTGAAAAAGAAAGGACATATTCGGCAGCTCTGGGTTTCTTTTGAAGTACTTATGAAATACATTCAGGTTAAAGCAGCAACAGAAGCAGCACAAGATAAATAGGACTGGGTAATTCATCTCAAAATTTTCCAAGGGAAGCAAATTGTTGGTGGACAGAAACGTGAAGTTCCAAAGCAGATGTGTAGCATTTCTTTGCTCTAAAGTCCCCATTTGTTTCACTAAGTAGTTTAGGAACTCTCTAGAAAAAATTTATCCCTAAGGGAAATGTGGGTCTTTTAAAGCATGTATGTTTCTTTTAAAAGAGAATTATTTCAATTTTCAGAAGGGATCAAAGAAGGTTTCTTTTCATGCCTAATTGCTGATAGTAATGCTTCTTACATGGGAACCATCAGATATTTCACAGACATGCTTAAGTAGTCATTAATTATTTACACATAAATGCCAGAAAAATTAATTTAGCAAAGAGATATTTTCATTTACAAAGCATCTGACAGAGAAATATGTCCATTAAGAGACTAGCCTCCCCATAGTGTATTTAAATCCCGCTTTGCAACTAGAACATTTGACCAAGTCTTCCTAAGACCTTCAAACCCAACTGTTTCCCTTCACACAGTATTCAGTGTATTTTCTGCTTCTCATATAGCAGCCCTTTAAAATACACTTCCTTGTTTTGTTTTTGTTTTTTTATTTTTTTATCAGGGTTGACAAATTTATTGTTTCCAGAATTAATAACTCAGCTGCCTTGTTTAATAAAGTGTAAGTATTTCTGATTTCCAACCATTACCATTCCTTGGTAAGTATAAAATGGCATGGTGGCCTTCTTTCCTTGAATTCTCATTGAAGTTGCACCAGATCTACTCCCACAACCCTCTTTCCTGGTAGGATATCAAGATTGCTTCATCCATACTGAACAGGTCCTGGGGTGAAGAATTCCTGCTGGATTTAGTCCTCTAGCATTTGCATATACGAGATGTCAGGAAGGAACTTAGAAGTTGGGTGGGGTGTTTATTCAGAAGTTGGTGATGTGAAAGTAAATAAAACAGACACCGGATCAAGAATTTTGCAGGGAGGGTATGTTGGGGACCTCAGAAGAAGAGACTAAGAAAACAGCAGGGTGTCTAAACCGAAGATCCATTTGTACATATTTTCATTGTTAATTATGCATACTTCAGAAAAATTTTAAAATCCCTAAATATCGGTATGTAAAACAGTTCCAGTATGATAATTCTTTTTTAAAAAATTCTTATCTGACAACAAGATTGGACTTACAACTCATTTTATATGTCAGATTTATTTAGTAAATTTTATTTATAGTCAAAGCTGTGCTCACCCTATTGCTCTTATAAAATGGTCGTGAGTTCACAGCGAATGAATGGGCCATTATTACTGGGTAATTTAGTTTCATTTTAAGATATGAAATTTGCCCTGATGTTGAAGAAGTAGGTAGATGGGAGCAGGATTGTATGTGAAATGCCTGCATTGTAAAATGACTCTGTGTGTAACTAGTAGTGAGCTAGAACAACAGAGAAATAGAGCATTTTTTCATTTCACAGGGATCAGTAATTTCAACCTTGAGAAAAAAAATTAGTGAAAAAAAAAGCTAAGTCATTTTTTAAAGTCCATTAGAATATAGTCGATTTGGCTGTTTTATTATTTACTAGGTTTATATAAACTTTTATGCATAACTCTATTGCTATTATAATGTAAATTAAGTACTTTGCCCTGGTTATTATAGTTGAACTATAAAATTGCATAGAATAGCTGTACAGTTGTATTATGAAATAATAAAGTAATATTATTTTTAAAAAAACTATTTTCATGGTTAGTAAAGTATCTCTTCAGAGAATAACTGAACAGTTTTCACTTTCCTGATTGCAATTAAAAATGGAAGAAGCTCCTAGCAGTCTTTAAGATTTTATAAATATTTAAGGTAGAGAATGTAAATGTTTATTGTATGTATTATTTTCTGGCTGTAGAGTCACAATTCTTCAGCATCCACACTGCATAAGCAATGTGCAAAGAGTTAGTAAACAGACTTATATAGAGAAAAATCTTTAACACACCATGAGGCCAGAGAAATTTACAGTGCTTAGAATTCCATGATGAATACTTACATTTTACTCTTAATCACTTTTAGCAGGTAAGAGGAACAGCATTTTGTAAGCCAAGTAGGAACGCATATCTTTTTTTATAA
Organism: Hylobates moloch; assembly: GCF_009828535.3. Classification (NCBI taxonomy): domain Eukaryota; kingdom Metazoa; phylum Chordata; class Mammalia; order Primates; family Hylobatidae; genus Hylobates; species Hylobates moloch. Next base: position 2,355,005 of record NW_026652305.1, read on the forward strand.
AGTGTGTCCGTTACTCTCATTTTATATATCAAAAGCAATGTATTAACAAGTTACTTCAGCATGCAGGAAATGGAATTCATTGCTGGTAAAATGAAGTCTGGAGAATATCCATGTTTCACAATTCAATCACTTACCTTGAAAATGAAGACTGTGAACAGAGTCAGTTATTGCACTGTGAGTGAAAAGAAAGAAGTGGCTCATTTCATTTTGCTTACTTTCAGCACTGACACAGCATCAAAATTGCTCTCCTTTTTAGAGTCTTTCGCCTCACTCCTTTTTTTTCACTGAGTTAATAACATGCCCAATTTCTTGGAGTCTAAATAGGCTACAAAGTATATAAATACAAAAAAAATTATCATTATAAACCTTTAACTACTTGGTAGGATGCCAGGTATACCAACACAGAAAAATACTGTTTTATGTTATATTCTTAAATATACAGTCAGATAGACCTGAAAATGCACTCATATAACTGTTTGGGTTTTTTTTTTTCCAATAGAAAGGTGTGTAAAATATTCCACACAATATAATTTCCTAATAGAAAAGGACAATCCCATCGCAAAAGGAACATAAAATAATGACTTCTAAAATGAAGAATGTGAATCTTTTGAGAATACACAGTAGGGATATGTGTGATCATGAAGCAATACTTCAAGCTGATGTGATCATTTAAACAGTTTAACACCCAATTCCACTTCCTAAATTATATGGCCTCTTCAGTTGAAAATGATTTTAAGCTAAATTATAGCGATAGTTGACTTAATCTGAAATGTCACTTTGTATGACTGCATAGATTAAAAAGAAAACCACATAGCTGGTTCTCAGAATTCATTAAATTTTATGAGGATGGTAGAACAGAGAAATAAATAAGTTAAAATTAGTACAAGCCACAGGTGAGCAAATATTCCAGCCAAATTATTATATATTATATATTTACCTAATTATATAGAGAATCCATCTAAATTGACTTCTTACTTATCATTTGCCTCATAGTTCTAATATGTTTTTGCTGTAAAGAATTATCATTGAAATTGCTGAATATTTTATAGATTCTTGGGCCTCACACTTGGAGATTCTGAGTTAGTGAGTTTGCTGGGATATCTAGGAATTGGCTTGTTAAACTAGTGCCTCGTGTTTGTGGCTAAAGTAGAATATACTTTTATAACATTAATAATTAGTGTATTAGCAAATACTGGTCCTATAATAGGTACTCAAATCATTATATAATTAAACTGAAATATGCCTAAATGTGTACTCTTATTGCCTGCAAGCTTCATTATTTGAGTCTCCTGAATCGTCTCCTTCATCGCTTAATGCATCCTGAGCAATTAAGCATCTGACAGATTCTGTCATTCCTTTGCCTAAATATTCATTACTTCTTAAAAGAATAGAGAATAAAATACAAACATTTTTGTCTTTCTTTTTCTGGATGCGGTGAAGCTTATCCTTATTTTCTACGCATGTACTTTGTATTTTCCCAACATGTACTTTTTGCACAAATCAATTTAGGCAACTTCTGCACCTTGTATGTCAGTCCAATTTTTTAGTATGTCAGAGCCTCTCTCTACATTATCTCCCATTTCTGTCTTTTGGAATTATGTCCCATGCACCGAGTCCCAACCCAAACACCACTTTTTTTAGGATTTAAACACACTCATTGACTCCACCATTGAAGAAATTGTCCCATTTTATACAATGTTGAAGATTTTCATGCAATATCTAACAGCCTCTGTTGGCCAGGCATGGTGGGTCACACCTGTAATCCCAGCACTTCAAGAGGCTGAGGTGGGAGGCTTGAGCTCAGGAGTTCAAGACCAGCCTGGGCAACCTAGTCATCGCTACTTAAAAAAAAAAAAAATGCCAAGTGTGATGGCTCGAAGCTGTAGTTCCTGCTACTCAAAAGCCTGGGTGGGAGGATTACTTGAGCCTGGGAGCCTCGGAGGTAGAGGTTACCTTGAGCCGTGATTGTGCCACTGCGCTGCAGCCTGGATGACAGTGATACCTTGTCTCTAACAAATGAATGAATGAATTAATCGCCACTAGTGTTGTTCTATCCAATATGGTTGTCAATAGACATATACAGCTACTTAAATTGAAATTCTTTAAAATTAAATAACACCAAAAATTCAGTGTCTCAGTCATACTATCCATATTTCAATTGGACTGCAGGGATATAAAATACTTCTACCATTGCAGAAAGTTCTATTGGACAGTGCTGCACTAGAGGATTAATACTCTACCTTACGGAATTTTTAATGTGGGTTTTAGTGAAGCTCCTCCATTAAAGTACAGTAATTAAATGTATGTTATTATTGAATGACATTGGCTTTCATACCCCCAGTCTCCTAAAGGAGATTCTACATAATTACAAAAGTGATGATTTCCAACCCACCATTATTGTTTAGTGTAGTAGATCTCACACTTTAGCATAAATTAGAATCAGCTGGAAGGCTTGTTAAACTACAAATTGTTTCACTCCGCTTTTGGAGTTCTGCTTCACTAGGTCAGAACTGGAGACTCAAGATTTGCAGGCTTTCAAACAAGTTCTCAAGTGATTCTGATGCAGCTGGTCTGTAGAAGACATTCTGAGAACCACTGGCTTAGAGTATTTAAATATTTTTCTTCCAAATTCTTTGGCAATTAGTCATTATTTTCTTTGAGCTTTGTATTATGTACCTAGCATTTTTCATTTACACAGAGTATTTAACTAAATAAAAGTTCATTCTAAATGTATTTAATATATGCTTACTGGGTCCCAAATCTGTATTAGAAGTACCTGTAGTAGTATCATGTTAGTGTCTGTATCATATCCACTAATCTTGTAGAAAGGAGTCTAGCTGGACTGATGACACAAAGATACATGAAAAAATAATAATCTCAGTATAGCCTTGCCCATTAAAATATTTAAAACATGGTTATACAATCATTCTGTTTCATCTGTACAATAACCCTGTCACCTAGTAGAGACATAGAGTATTTCTATTAACAGATGAGGAAAGCTAGACTCAAGGAGTTTGTGTCCTAAACAATATCACTAGATTAATATGTTTGAAGTACCTATTAGGGCAAAATTAGAACAAAACCTATGATGCGAGTTTTTCTTTTATATAAATGAAAAAATGAATCACATTTTATTGAAAAGGTTATACTGATGGCTTAAGCTAGAACTTTATTATTTTAAAAATGTAAATATTTTGACTTTTTTAATGTAGAAAAATAATGCAGATTAAAAACCTGTGAATAAAGTACTAGAGCTATTAGAAGTCAAGTAAATTTATGGACTATCCTTTAGAGAGATAAGAGTGAAGGAACCAAGTAATGTCAGTCAGGAAATGTAGATAGATGTTAGCTACTTTTATTCCTTCATTTCTTCAGGGCAATCACATGCTTAAAGACTGGGAATGCACAAATGCTTGGATTGTCTGATGAAAGTATGAATCCTTTCAGACAGAACATGTGATATCCTACTGTCTTCCCTTTGTCCCCAAGACAATTATAATTAAATTAATCTTGCTGCCAAAACAAATGTAGCAAAATGGGTCAAAATCTTCATAAACCTTTAACAATCTGACAATAAATTAACAAATTGATTAATGTCTCTGTAGTGGTTGTAACATCTGGGACTAAAGGAGAGAAGATGAGATGAGAGCAGCAAAACATGTTGTTCCTTAATTGCTCTGTGGACTTTTTCTATAGTGGATAGTCATCCCCATCCAATTTAAGTAAATCATTGAGCATATGGTTTGTACTAAATTTAGAGCATCTGTGGTACTCACTGCTACACATATTTGCCACGCAGGTGTCTGATTTTGGACTTGTCGTATGGACAGGTGGGATTTTTCTGTTTGTCTCTTTTATTGATAGTGGAGTAAGGGAGTTCAATCTAGCTACTATTGGGACAGCTCTGCTCACATTGATACATTTTCTCCATTATAAAGTAAGAATTAGTGCTCCTACTCTCTTTTCTTATTCAAATTATGTGATTAAATTTATGCTAATAAAAATGTTTCAGCTGGATTGATTGACTTTTTAGGACATAAGATATAATTTTATATTATATTCTTCTCTTAGAGATACTTTGATGCATTCATTTACACTAATCCTTAATGTAAATAGATAATATCAATTGCTTACTATAAGCCAGACACTTCTTGAGAAGGTAAGAAGTATTATAACATTTAAACATATTAGCATCACTATAGTGCAGATATAATTTGTATCCCCATTTTAGAGACAGGAGTATTGAGGCACAAGAAATGTGGCAAAGGTAACACAATAATTTAGAATTGGAAGTGGGACTTGAACCCAGGCTGTTTGGCTCCAGAACTCATTCTTCTACATACACTCTACTGCTTCTCTTGTTGGCAAAATTGGTTAATGGATTTACTGTTTTCCACTATCCTTTTAAAATCCTTCATCAATACCCTTATCAACATCAGATTGAGAATCATTTCCTTCTTGATAAACTAATATGTATTATATCCAATATGTTGTTTTCTGTTATGATGATAGTTGTGACAGGCAAGGTATAGTGAAGGTTAATAGATACAACGTGAAATATTGGAATGGAGAGCAGATTCTCATCTTTGTGAATATCTTCTTGTGTTAGTCAGTGGGAGCTGTTATAACAAAATCACCATAGACTAGGTAGCTTAAACAACAGACATGCATTTCTCACAGTTCTAGATGCTGGCAAGTCCCAGATCAATGTGCTGGCCAATTCACTTCCTGGTGAGGATCATCTTCCTGGTCTGTAGACCTGTGGAAGAGAGAAAGGGAGCTTTAGTCTCTTTCTCTTCTTATAGAAACACTAATCCCATCATGGAAAAATCTACCCTCATAATCTCATCTAAACCTAATTACCTCCAAAGGCTCCATCTTCTAATACCATCCCATTGGGAGTTAGAGTTTTAACATATGAATTTTGGCAGGAACACAAATATTCAGTTCACAGCACTCATAAACATTAAATATCTGATGAGGTTGAAAGAAAGAGGCAAAGAATGCATAATGTTAATAAATTCATGTTTATCTCGTAGGCATACTCCACAGTCCACAGCCAGTGCTGTCATTAGTATCTACTGTTGTTTTGACTGCTTGCCCCTTGCTGTCATAGTAGATTTTACCTCATTTCATTTACTTGAATCAGTAGATTTTGATACAAAATAAAAAGTGAGTGTATCTCAGTGGTGGATCCAAGGTTGTATGCTCATGACCTGGCTCAAGGGCAGTTGGAAGGGCAAGAAATATTTTTGGGTAAAAGTAAGCTTGACCTCTTAACAGTGCGTATTCCCCAAATGTCAGAAAGGGAATCAGAGGCTGTGGCATTCAACCATGGAAGTTGATTCAAGGTGACCCTAACACTGTGTCTTCAATCTTCAATAACTCATTTTGCCATCTCTTGCTTCTGGTAATAGGACAGATGAAAAGACCAGAGAACCCTGAGAACCTCAGCCCATTACCTTATCTCTTACACTGCAGTGCTATGCTGGATTTGTGATGATAAATACAGCATTCAGGAAGTCCACAGAAGTAATGCTACAAAAGCATGGCTGCCAGAGAAAGTAAACATTGCCAGAATAAGTATTTAGATGAAATTAAAATGTTTCTCCTATCCATGACGCAAGGGAATTCAAGGTAATAAACCTACCACCAGTTGACTAATTTGCAATTGTGGAAGCTCTGTGTTGACTCTGCCATTATGCAGTATATTTAGAAGTTTCCTAGTCAGCTTTGGTAAAGAAAAGTCCATGCACCATCTGGACACTTTTTTCTTGACTTCGTTGATTAAATATTTAAGCTGAAAGATAATAAAAAAAAATGACTGAAACCCACAGAACACATCAAGTTGTCTTCATGATTAATTGTAACTTACTCCACAATATTAGTCTCTGAATGCACTTTTAAATGGACATAATTTCACTCATACCAAGGGTTAATTCTTGTGAGGTGCATCCATAAAGCTTCCCAGTTCTGCTGTAGCAGAATACCACAGACTGTGTGGCTTAAACAAGAGAAATCTATTGTCTTACAGTTCTGGAGGCTAGAAGATCAAGATCAAGGTGTCAGCAGGGTTGTTTCTTTCTAAGGGCTGTAAGGCAGTGAGGAAGAATCTGTTCCATACCTCTCTTTTTCATTTCTGGTGGTGTGTTAACAATCTTTGATGTTCCCTGGCTTGTACATGTATCTCCCCAAACTCTGCCTTCATCCTTCATCTTCACATAATATTCTCTCTCTCTCTCTCTCTCTCTGTGTATGTGTGTGTGTGTGTGTATGTGTGTGTGTGTGCGTGTGTATCTGTCTCTGTGTCAAAATTTGCCCTTTATATAAGGAAAGCAGTCATTGGATTAGGACCCATCCCAATGATTTAATCTTAACTGTCATTTGCAAAGACTTTATTTTCAAATATGGTCACATTCATGGGTGCTGAAGGTAGAACTTCATTGCCCATTTTTTTTGGGGAAACAATTCAATCCCTAACATTGTTCTTCCCTCAAACTCCTTACTAGAAGTTTCCTAATATTGTCTTTTCATGTCCCTGACTCTTTAGCCATATTAGTCACTGCCCAAGCATCTGTGTATTTCCTTACCTCATGCTGTTTCTCATTCCAAGCAGTGGGGACAACTCAATGTACTACCTTAAGTTCTGTCCACTTGGGATATTTATTTTCTCCACTTAGGGGAGATATAATATTTTACATAGAATTCTGCCTAGCTAAAGTAAAAGTACATGGTATTGTAGCATCTGTTAGGCTTTATTTTTTCTAATCTTACTCAACTGGTCAGAGGGAGTTCTGCATAAAGCTGCAGATATAGAATAAGAGAAAGGAAGCAGAATGGGAGACGTAGACAACAGTGATGATGAGCCATCTGCTCAGGATACTCACCTGTGTCTTCAGTAATTGCTTGGGATCATCTTATATATAAATTTCCACTTAGTAGGGAAAATGCATTAAACTGTATGGGTTCGTGGAACTGATAGCACTCAGTTTAAGATGGACAGCATATGTCATACATGTGTTTATTATGGATTGTCAAGTTTTATTATCAAGATGATTTCACTAGTAAGAATTGAAGAAAAAGCAAAATACTGAAAAACTTGCATGTTATTCTACTGGAGGTTGCTACAGTTTTCACTTCCATACAGATGCTTCTGATTATGTTATTGCCTGGGTTAAAAAGGCTAAGTGATAGGATTGCTTGCACCACCGTGAGTATAAGCAAAAAGCCTTCTTTTCACTATATCCTTCTTAAAATTCAAGGAGTTTTGCTCACCTGGAGAATGAATTAAAACAACATGCCTTATATATAAATTGCTTTCCAAAACCAAAAACATAGGCTTCTTTCTTAGTGGTGGAGAGAAGAAAGTGTGGCAGTTGCCCTTCTCCTTGCAGTTTATATTATAATATAGCAAAATCACTGAGCTCTCAAAAACTTTACTGACTAGCTTTACATAATTATGAAGTTTATCTTCTTCCCTTTATATGAATGTGTTTTACCAAAATTCTCCTTACCCGTTTAAAGGAATTTCAAAACACATGGTTTGGAATTTAAGCAGCCACGATGTCCAAAATCAAAAATATGGTCTACCAAAAACATCTGCATTGTCACTGCTAGGGGCAGATTATGTTATTTATATAGCCAGTTATGCTTTTATCAAACACTGCATGCTTCTGTTATTTTCATTGCTTCTCCATGACTTAGGTATGGCTACAGATGTTTTGAACATGCTCTCCTGAATGGATGTGGCATAGTTTCTTCAAATCTCTAGATCCAAATCAAAGTCAGAGACACATACATCTTTTCAGAAATCCTAGGATATGTGCCTACTCCTTTTGTGACAACTAATTATTGTCTGCATTCTACTTCTAATGAAGAATAAATGCTCTCTCTTCTTAAGGCAGGTACTCTCCATCGATAAGAAAGGGTTAAAATGCTGTGCTTTTAAAGGTCAAATGCAGTTGCCTAGGGTTACTCACATCATTTAGTAACACTTATTATTCACCAAGTCAAAAACCCAGTTGTGTGTCATAATTTTATTATAACATTTTCCTACAATGTCAATTCCTCAACAAGTATTATTGGCTTTACCTTGAAAATATATTTATTGGATCTCTCTACTTCTCTTTATCTGTGTTGCTTCAATCAAAAGTCAAGCCACTAACACTTCTTTCCTTTACTATGGCAATTATCTCTTAACATGTATCCTTGTTTCTGTTATTTTACTTGTTAAAGTGCTTTATTCAGGAGGTATTTCTTATATAAAATTCAAATGTTGGCTCTCCTCTGATTAAGAAACAAAATCCAATCCAAACCTTTTATTCATTTTTCATTTTTTTCTACAGTAAATAACGAAATTTTACCAAGGTCTACAATTTTAGTCCTAGCTCTCGAAATTCATTTTGTAACATTGTACTATCCCGTACTGGACACTAGCCAAATTGTTCTTCTTTATTTTCTTAAGATACACCAAACTCTTTTTATCTTTTTAACTCTTAATACTGCCCTTCTTCTGGGAGTGCTCTTTTCTCATATTGTTATATAACTGGCTTCTTTTTTCCTCACTCAGCTCTCACATTAGATGTTATTTCATGAGAGGGATGCTCTCTGACCATTCCATGGAAGCTTCTCTAACCCCAATTGTGGTAGCTACTCTCCAAAGATAATTTCCAATGAACCACACCTACCAACGTTCATGCTTTTGTGAAGTTCCGTTTTACAGTGGATCCGGACTGGCCCTATGACTCATTTTAACCAAAAGAATATGACAGAGAAGGCACTGCTGGTTGTGGATCTAAATCTTAACAAGACCTGGAACCTTCTCTTTTTGAACTTTTGGAGGCCCCGAGGCATCATGTAAAACAACTGCTTTTCTTGCTAGAGAGATATCATGGGGAGGTCATGGAGGAGCTATGTGGAGTAGAGAAGAGCCAAAGATTATATAGAAAGAGAGACAGGTACAGTAGCACCAGTGGCCCAGTAAATTTTAACCTTTCAGCTATCTCTACCAATGCAACAGATTTATAAGTGAATCATCTTGAATCTACCCAGACTCACGGAGTTCCCAGATAACTACAATCCCAGATGGTATCATATGCATCAGAACTGCCTAGAGAAGCTCAGTCAACCAGCAGAATCATCAGAGGTGATAAAATTTTTGTTTTAAGACACTAAGTTTTGGACTATTATTTAAGCAGCTGTAGATAAGCAAACATCAATCTTTTTAATTTATGGTCACATTTATCACTAGGGTAAGTTATCGTACTTATTGATTTGTCTTTTTTGTCTCCTCCCCTACATTGACCTCATTCACTGCTACATTCCTAGTGCCTAAAAAAGAGTCCGACGTGGAATAGTCAATACACATTTGACATGTGAGTGAATAAACCTATGCAAAATATTTTGAATTTCATAATTTAAATTTTAACCAATTATGCTTCATGTTTCATTTTACATTAGTTACTCTATGCAAAGGTTACTCTAAACATACAGGAATGCTTTTTTCCAAGATGAGATATTAGAGGCTTTTAGCATGCTTCAGTCACTTGGAAATAGCAAGATACTATGCAAAGATCAACTCTGTGATTTTTAATTCAAGAAGAAAAATGGGAAGCCATCAGAATCATGAAGGACACCACCGATCACATGGAGGAGAATGCCAGCAAACAGCCACCATGATGGCATACAGCTGATAAAAAGATCCTGGTGCAGAGAGGCCCTCTCTGCCTCTTGCCAGGCAGATCTCCAGGCATTCAGAGAACTCACTCGTCTGGTTCTTCAGCCTGAACCACCCCACCCTTCCTGGACATAGCTGTGATGCAGCAAGGCCATCTTTGCTCCATGCTAAGGCAGGTCTCCAGGCATTAGGAGTATCAGGTCACCTGGGTCAGCAGTCTGAGCTGCTTCACTCTTCCTGTGCAGAAATCCTGGTGTGATGAGGCCCTCTCCGCTCCATACCCAGGCAGATGTTCAGGCATTTGGAGCACCTGCTTGCCTGGTTCAGCAACCTGAGCTGGCCCACCCTTCCTTTGCAGAGATCCTAGTGCAGGGGTGCTCTTTGCTATATGCCCAAGCAGATCTCCAGGTATATGAAGCACCTACTTGCCTGATTCATCCACCTGAGTTGCTCCATCCCTCCTGTACAGAGATTTTGGTGTGAGGAGCACACTCTGCTCCATGCCCAGGCATCTGGAGCACTCACTCCCCAGGATTAGGAGTTTAGGCTGCCTCCCATCCCGATGCACAGAACTTGGGGCTGAGCAGGTCCCAGCTCCATGCCTAGGCACATTTCGGGGTGCTTGGTGGCCGTCCACTGAATTCTCCTTCAGTACTGGTGCTTGTGCCTACCATTCTGTAAGCTGTAGGAAGACATGCCTGGTCTGGTCCCACCCTTCATGGCCCCCATTTCCACAGGGCTGAGAGGGGAGCATAGACCACTATGCATTTTATGAATCAGCCCATTGCCTAAGGCAACAGAGAACTTCTGACAGTAAATAAGGATTGAGTATATATCCAGCTACATTGTCCACAGCCACCTCTTATCTACAAACACCATACTGGCTTGTAGGTTTGAATAGCACAGCCTAATATAAAACCTGCTGAAAGAAGTGCATAGGGCTCTAAAGGCAAAGCAAAAATACCCTACCCAGCATTCTCACAGTCACAGCTCCTTAGCAAGGGAGGAAAAGAAAAGGAAAGAATAAAATATTATAGGGAAAGAGAGAAGGAACTAGCACAAGAATTCTGGCACTATAAAAATCTGAATGTAGTGACACCACCAAAGGATCACACTAGTTCTCTAGCAATGAACTCTAACTAAAATGGAAACTCAGATATTACAGATAAATAATTCAAAGCATGGATTTCAGGGAAGTTAAATGAGATCCACGATAAGGCTGATATTTAGCAAAAAGAAATTTCTAAAGCAATCCAGGAAACAAAGAAAGAGATAGACATCTTTAAAAGAAATCAATCAGAGCTTCTATAATTGAAAAGTTTACTTAAGGAATTTCAAAGTACAACTGAAAGTTTTATCAATAGACTAGACCAAGCAGAGGAAAGAATTTCAGAGTTTGAAGACCAGTCTTTTGAACTAACCCAATCAGACAAAATGAAGAAAAAAGAATTTTTAAAAATGAACAAACTCTTTGAGAAATATGAGATTATGTAAAGTGACCAAACCTATGAATTACTGGCAATCCTGAGAAAGGAGAAAAAGTTAACAATCTCAAAAACGTATTTGAGGGAATAGTTCAAAAAAAAAAAAACTTTGATAACATTCTAGAGGTAGATATTCAGACAAAATAAATCCATAGAACACCTGTGAGATACTATAAAAAAATGAACATCATCAAGATATATAGTCACCAGACTGTCTGAGGTCAACATTAAAGAAAAAACCCTTAAAGTTAGATAGAGATAGGTTAAACCACATACAAAGGGAACTTCAACAGGCTAACAGTGGACTTCTGAGCAGAAACTTTACAACCCAGGAGAGATTGGCAGCCTATTTTCAGAATTCATAGAGAAAATAAATTTCAACTAAGAATTTCATACCCCACCAAACTAAGCTTCATTAGTGAAGAAGAAATAAAAGATTTTACAGACAAGCAAACATTAAGGGAATTAACTACCACTAGACCAGCCTTACATGATATCTGTAAGGGAGTTCTAAACAAGGAAAGAAAAGAACAATACTTGCTACTACAAACACAAAAACACACTTAAGTGCATAGCCTACAGACCCGATAAAGCAACCACACAATAGAAACTACAAAGCAACCAGCTAACAACTTCACAATAAGATCAAAACATCATATATCAATATTAATCTTGAAAGAAAATGGTCTAAATGCCCCATGTAAAAGGCACAGAGTGACAAGTTGGATTTACAAAAAAAGGAGCCTTTGGCTTGCTGTCTTCAAGAGATGCATCTCATGCATAACAACACTCATAGGCTTAAAGTAAAGGGTTAGAGAAAGATTTGCCATATAAATGGAAAATAAAAGAACAGGAGTTGCTATTCTTATATCAGATAAAACAGACTTTAAACCAACAACACTAAAAAGGACAAAGAAGGGTATTACATAATGATAAAGGATTTCATTCAACAAGACATAACTGTCCTAAATATGTATGCACCTAATATTAGAGCAGCCAGATTCATAAAACCAGTACTTCTAGATCTTTAAAAACATTTAGACTGTCACGCAATAATAGTGGAGGAATTTCAACACCCTACTGACAGTATTAGACAGATCACCAAGGCAGAAAACTAACAAAGAAATTCTGGAATTAAACTCAGTGCTTGACTAATTGGACCTAAACGACAGAATACTCCACTCATGAACCACAGAATATACATTCTTCTTATCTATATGTGGAACATACTCCAAGATTAACCATATACTCAACCATAAAGCAAGTCTCAATAAATTAAAAATGAAAACATACCAACCATTCTCTTGTATTACAGTGCAATGAAAATAGAAATCAATACTGAAAAGATCTCTCAAAACAACACAACTACATGCAAATTTCACAACTTGCTTCTAAAAGTCATTTAGGTAAATAACAAAATTGGGGAAACAACAAAATTAAGGCAGAAATAAAAATTTCTTTCAAATAAATAAAAACGGAGGTACAACATACCAAAATCTCTGTGATGCAGCAAATGCAGTTTTAAGAGGAAAGTTATAGCTAAATACCTAAAATCAGAGTGGAGCTAAATGAAATTGAAACTCAAAAATCTATATAAAAATCAACAAAAACAAAAGTTTGGTTTTTGAAAGGATAATCAAGATTTATAGCCTGCTAGCTAGATTAACAAGAATAAAAAACAGAAGATCTAAATAAGCAAAATCAGAAATGGCAAAGGTGACATTACAACTGATCCCACAGAAATACAAAATATCCTCAGAAAGTATTATGAACACCTAGAAAATCTAGAGAAAATGAATTAATTCCTGGAAGGACACAATTTCCCAAGATTGAATAAGGAAGAAATTGAAATCCTGGACAGACCAATATTGAATTCAAAAACTGAATCGGTAATGAAAAACCTATCAGTCAAAAAAAAAAACAAAACCCTAGACAATATGGATTCACAGCTGAATTTCACCAGATGTACCAAGAAGAGACGCTGCCAATTCTATTGAAAATATTGCAAAAATCAAGAGAAAGGACTCCTCCCTAACTCATTCTATGAAGCCAGCATCATTCTTTTAACAAAACCTGACAAAGACAAAATGAAAAGAGAAAATTACTGCCCAATATATTCCTTGATGAATATATTGAATATATAAAAATTGATTGAATATACAAAAATTCTCAATAAAATGCTAGTAAACCAAATTCAACAGCATATCAAAATGTTAATTCATCTTGATCAAGTAGGCTTTATTCCTGGGATGCAAGGTGGGTTCAACATATGCAAATCAATAAATGTGATTCACCTCATAAAGGAATTAAACACAAAAACCATAGGATAGTCTCAATAGATGCAGAAAAAGCTTTCAATGAAATCCAACACACGTTCACTTTAAAAACCCTCAGGAAACTAGACATTGAAGGAATATACCTCAAAATAATCAGAGCCATCTATGAAAAACCCACAGCCAATATCATACTGATTGAGCAACAACTGAAGGTATTCATCTTGAGAACTGGAACAAGACAAGGATGCCCATTCTCACCATTCCTATTCCACATAATACTAGAACTGATAGCCAGAGCAGTTAATAAGAGAAAGAGAAAAAAGGTATCCAAATAGTAAATGATAAAGTCAAAATAACTCTTTTCATGGAAAATATAATTCTATACCTAGAAAACCCTAAAGACTCTGCCAAAAGGCTGTTGGAACGGATTAACAACTGAAGTAAAGTTTTAAGATGTAAAATCAATGTAAAAAACTCAGACACATTTCTAAATACCAATAACATTCAAGATGACAGCAAAATCAAAAGCACAATTCCATTTACAATACCCCCCCACAACAAATAAAATACCTAAGAACACATCTAACCTAGTAGGTGAAGAATCTCTACAAGGAGAACTACAAACACTGTTAAAAGAAATCATCAATGACATAAATTGAAAAACATTTCATGTTCACGATTGGAAACACCAATATCATTAAAATAGTCATATGGCCCAAAGCAATCCACAGATTCAACACTATTCCTATCATCATACCAATGTCATTTTTCAAGAACTAGAAAAAACTATTCTAATATTTATAGGAAATCAAAAAAAGAGCCTGAATAGCCAAAGCAACCCTGAGCAAAAAGAACAAAGCAGGGGGCATCACATTACTCCACTTCAAATTATATTGTAAGACTACAGTAACCAAAACAGCATGGTACTGGTACAAAAACAGTCACATAGACCAATAGAACAGAGCAGAGAACCCAGAAATAAAACTGCACACTTACAGCCATCTGATCTTTGACAAAGTTCACAAAAATAAGCAACTGGAAAAGGACTCTCTATTAAATAAATGGTGCTGGGATAGCAGGATGGCCATATGCAAAAGAATGAAACTAGACTCCTTCCTTTCACTGCACAGAAAAACTAACTCAAGATGTATTAAAGATTTCAGTGTAAGACCTCAAACTATAAGAATTCTAGAAGAAAACCTAGGAAACACCATTGTGGACATTGGCCTTGGAAAACAATTTATAAACTAAATCCCCAAAAGCAATTGCAACAAAACAAAAATTGATAAGTGGGTCCTAATTAAACTAAAAAGCTCTGCACATCAAAAATTCAGCAGAGTGAACAGACAACCTACATAATGGGAAAAAATATTTGCAAGTTATGCATATGATAAAGATCTGCTATCTAGAGTCTATAAGAGCTTAAATTAATCAACAAGCAAAAAACAACCTATTTAAAAGTGGGCAATGCATATGAACAGACCCTTGTCTAAAGAAGACATACAACTAACCAACAAGCATAAAAAAAATTCTCAGCATCAGAGAAATACAAATCAAAATCACAATGACATACCATCTCACACTAGTCAAAATGACCATCATTAAACTTCAAAAAACCATAACTGTTGGCAATACTGCAGAGAAAAGAGAATGCTTATGCACGGCTAGTAGGAATGTAAATTAGTTCAGATACTATAGAAAGCAGTTTAGAGATTTCTCAAAGAACTTAGAACTACCATTTTTGACCTAGCAATCCTACTACAGAGCATGTACACAAAGGAAAGTAAATTGTTCTACCAAAGGAAACGCACTGGCATGTCAATTGCAGCACTATCCACAATAGCAAAGACATGGAATCAACTTAGGTGCCCATCAATCATGGATTGCAAAAGAAAATGTGGTACATATACACCATGGAACACTATGCAGCCATAAAAAAGAATGAAATCATGTCCTATGCAGCAACATAGATACAACTAGCGGCCATTATCCTAAGTGAATTAATGCAGTATCAGAAAGCCAAATACCACATGTTCTCACTTACGAGTGGAAGCTAAACACTGAGTACTCTTAGACATGAAGATAGCAAAAATGGACACTGGAGACTACTAGAGTGGGGAGGGAAGGAGGGTGACAACGGTTAGAAAACTAACCATTAGGTACTATGCTCAGTACCTGGGTGATGGGATCATTCATATCTTAAACCTCAGCATGACGCAATACACCCAGGTAACAAATGGGCACATGTCCCCCGCAATGTAAACTTAAAATGGAAAAATTAAATAAAAACATAAAGGAATATTGATGTTCTCTGAATTTTGTTTGTAATTCAACACATTTCAAAACTTTTTGCAAACTATTGTTCGTATTCAAAACATTCTTCATCTGCATGTCTTGCCTGCAGAATTATCTCCCTTTAAAGCAGAGGTCAAAAACTACTGATTTTCTCAAGTGTTCTCTAATTACATCAGAATAAATTGGCAGTCCCTCCTTTTTGCTCAACAATAACCATGCATATTTCTGTCATAGCACTTACTAATTCATAGTTAAACATCTCTATGTTTTATCAGTCAACTATTACCATAATAATGCCAATAAGAAAACACAACAAAAGTCAATGGCTTAAAACAAGAATCATTATTCTCATTAATGAATCTGAAGATTGCCTCTACTACATGTAATCTAGGATTACATTGGCTTGGCTTCAAGCTGCCGTTTGGGTCTAGATATTCCACGTGTCTTTCAGTTTTCTTGGACTGGAAAGTTTTACAGGTGTATAATTCTCATTAAGACAGCACACGAGAACACTACAAATACAAAAGCTGTCACATGCACTATCATCAGATTGACCAAAACGTGTCTTATGACCACAACCTACGTCAAAGAAAAATACACGTAGTGAAGGGATAGATAAGGGGAAGGATGAAGTGTTGAGGCCATTAGTAATATCTATCTCACTCTTCTTTCAGGCGGAATTCCATGCTGCTTTTAGAGAGATTTTATGACACAGTAATCAGCCAGTGTGAAAGTACTCAATAAATATTGTTTTAATGAATAGATATATTAATAACTAGACTTTTTTATGGCTGAAGCTAAGTGGTCACTGGCCTAATTGACATTCTGTCACAAAACTATACACTCTTACAAACATGTTAGACCCAGATTCAAAATCAAAAGTCAGCTTCTTCATTCACGAGAATTAATTGTAACTTTTTTTTTTCAAAACTAACCAGAAACCCACAATCCTTGAGAGTGGAGGATTATAAACCCATGCTAGGTTCTACCTTTCCTTTTAAGCCCAGTTCAAAGTGAGAAAAGAGAGAAATTAACTTAGAAAGCTAAGACTTGCTGTTGCTATTTCTTAAGTAATGTTCTGAACATTCGGTCACATTCCTGCCACTCTGTAGACTGAGGTCTCCCACTTCTAATCCATCTTCCAACTTTCCCTCTGTGAAGTTCTTTACAAGTTAAATATGTAAGGACAAAGGGGATGTCATGATTCATTTAGTGAAGGGTAAATAACAAATATTCAAGACTAGAAATTTAAAATTCACAAACAGAAATAAATTGCAACTATTAGAAAAACAACGAAGATGAAGCAAAAGAAAGTTTTAAGGGGGCCTACTGAAATATATATTTTAAAGATGATTTCATAGATGTGTTTTTCCGGAACTTAGAGGAATTCTCCAAATACTTACTACAAATCTCTGCCACAATTATAATCATTAGTTACATGTCTGACATTGCACCATCAGCAAGTTGAAGAAAATGAGCAAGTCTCACTCATCTTTGAGGATTCTGTTTCCCTAGTTCCTGTAATTCAAACTATATTCCATTTTAAGAAAAACATTAGGTTGACTGCAAAATGAGAATCCAAAGTGAAAAGTAGCAAACTGAACAAAGTAGGATGCGCAAACACTGCAACTGTCCTTAAATAGAAAGAATTTAAGGGGAAACCAGGTATTGTGAGTAAGTAACTTTAGTAATACATCCTGTAGAATATCACTGAAATCTGAAATCATGGTTTATCAAAGGATAGAAGAAAAAGAAAAACAGAATTTTGAGCTGCTTCTCTTTTAAATATTAAATATAAGATTTTTTTCTTGGAATAATAAGTGGGAGATTTATTTGATTTTCTGATTTTATTTTTAGATGCTGTCTTGCTAAGGGCAATTATCATCTAGAATAGTTTAAACACCAAACACATTCCGATCTAATCAGAGAGATACACGCTGAACTCTGACATAATAAACGCAAATTCAAGATGAATTGAGAAGATCAAGTAGAGAACCACTTTGAAAAAGACCTTGCAGTATAATTACCCATTAAACCTCTGCTTACATTTCACAGAAGCAATTAATAAAGTCAACAGAGGATTGAGAGAGATCTTTACAACAGCTGAATGTAAATCAAATGCTGTCATGATATATAATTTGATAATATGCCTTAATAAGAACCATCTTTGTATATGCACACAATATTGAAAATTAGAATGGTACTTTTCATTGGTTTAAAGAATACTTTGTCAAAACCTTAATTTAAGTAATTTTATATGACCACGATTTTTCATAATTTAATGCTTTATGTATGCACCCAAAGGAGAAAAAGTTTTTAGGATTGTATACAAATTGGTAGCTTTTCGTGCCTCATATTATTTACAGCATAATGATAACATTCCTTCTGTTTATTTGTTAATTACCAGGGAGAAGAATACACAGACACAGAATATATGCATTTTAAATGCCAGTTGTGTGAAAACAAAATTGGTGTAATATGCAGCTGGATATAGTCAGGCTGGCATAAAGAATCAAAAAGACTTTCCTGGAAGTTTAATCATGTTGCAACATAACAAAAAGGGAACAATTGGAAAGTCAATTGTCAAAAATAAGATGGCTTCAAGCTCTGCAAAAACACAGGCAAAGTACAAATGGGCATGCAAATGGATGCTTCTGATGCCTTGACCATGTCCTGAGGGTCCAGGAGCCCTCCTTTCCTGACTGTTGATCCTGCTCCATCATCAGGTTGACTCCTTTTGCCTCATTTCACTCTACTTCCCCTAACCTGCCTCATTTTGTTGGTATCTGTCATGATCAACTTTACCACCTTTTCTAACCCGAAGTATGTTTGCATTTTGGCTGGGAGAGGAAGAATAAACTGTTGCCTATGATAGTAATAGGGGTTTAATTAATAAAGAAATAAATCTGTGGTTCAGCTATTCATTGTACATTTTTATTGCCTTTTGCATTTAAGCTAGATCTTACATGTATCGATGGTATATATGTAAAATTATTAAGGATTTTTAAAACCTGGATATCATGCAATAACTCACAACCCATTTTATTTTCATATATGTAAGAAGTTAAAGCCTAATAGAATATTAAAACATAATTCAGAGAGAAATACCACCTTACCACCTCTCCCTCACTATATAAATTGCCTCTCCATCCTTCTTCATTTATAAACCAGTTGTTATAAAAACAAAGCAAATTTTCATATTATTATATATTTTAACAAAGCACAAAGAGATTGAACCTAATACATTTTTATGCCTTTTGCAAAGTTCATCTAAATGTTCCTGGGAGAATATTTCAATGACAATGACATTGAAAAATATCTTCTATATACAAAGGTCATAAGTTGTATGTTGAAGGAGGCTGAAAGAGGAGGAGACAGGAGAAGTGGGCAAAGCTGAATAAAACTGTTAAGATCAGCACATTTTGGTCCCCATTTTTATCATAAATTTTATTATATCAATTAATTTAAAGGACAATTGATTAACCTGCTCAATGTCAGGCAACTCCCTTCTCATCTTTTTCTTTCCCTGTTTCCTTTTATTTTTCTTTCTTTTTTTGCAATTTAATATTTAGAATAATTTTAGAGAGATAAAAAGTACCTGTAAAATAGAAAGATAAAGACATGATTTGATTCCATTCTGAACTGTGTGTGAGCCTATACACCTATACACACTTGGACTTATACAAGGCCAAACATCTGGAAGCAGTGTGGAAAAACTCAATTAACAGTCCACATGCAGAGCTTCAATACCCAGGTATTTGGTGCTGTTTAAATAAAAGGAAGGTTCTGAGTTAATGTCAACTCATTTCCAGGGTAACACACATTAAGTGCTTCTTTAATAATGAAGAGAATTAAACTTAATTGCTTTCATATTATAAAATAATTTTGGTCATTGAACAGAAACATATTAAACATATATTATAAATAATCACAGAGATTACAACATTGGTTTTTAAAGGAATATTTATATTTGGATAATACTTCTTTCTGTTTTCCTCATATTTATGGAAAAAACGAAGGCTTAAATTTTTAGGATTGTAGTGAATAGTATATCTGGTTCTGTCTTATTGCTAGTCTTTCATCATTTTTATTTGCAGAAAATACTGTGGAATTAAAATGTTAGTTTTATATAATGAAAATGATTTGATTCCTGTATCATTTTTAAGTGCATAGATTTAATCCACATACTATGAAACATATTACAATATTATTACAATAAGTAGATTATGTGTGTGCTAGAATGGAAGGGAATGAGAATAAAAGCAAATTGCCATATGAGTATCAGGTTATCTTCAGATATTTCTTACCCAAACCCAGTAATCCCCTACCCGCACCTGTCAAAGCCACACAGGCTTCCACGGTTACAGGAACTATATTACAATCTTTGAAAGATACTATTCATCCCCGTGTGCTTAGAATGAAAAAACACATAAAGGACATACGGGGTAACATATGCTAATTCCTCTACACATCCCGTGCTAGCACAATCATGAGGCCCAACCTTATTTCAGAAAATATTGCACATTTATTTTTGCCAAGCAGGATAAAAACAAAGAAGATAAAACCAAAAAAATAAATACCTTAGCATTTCTACTTTAGAGAAAATGTCTTAGCTTTTTCTCTAAAGTAGAAAAGCTAAGGCATTTTTAAACCTAAAATAAATATTTTCAAGAAAATTAAAGGAGAATATTATCCTAAAACAAAAAACAAATGATAAACATTTTTATAATTTTGTGGGAGATATGTGAAATCTCAATAATGTAATTATCTATTTTGTTCCCATTATTTAAGGATCATTTATTTAACATATTTCTGAAATCACAGCCTTAAATCATGAATTAATACTTTTTTAGTATAAAAAATATAATTTGCAGATAATTGGAAAAAACAATACTAATTGTAGAGCCCCAGAACTAAGTGTACAAGAAATTATCTCAGTTCCCCCACTCATAGTTTACATTGTCTCTGTTATTTCAAACTGGCTATTTAAGACAGCAATTACATTGCCTTTTCACACTTGCTTAAAAATAAACTTGATTGGTTGACAGTAATTTTCTTTAGCATAACAAATACTTAAAATACAAAAATTAAATACTTTTTTTTACAGTGCACATTAATTCTCTTATTCTCTTTTCTTGGAGGTAAGAATACATATGCAGGAAATACAGGTATTAAACATCGTACTATAAACTGGCATGCTTACTAATCACCTTATAAAATATACCCTACCAATTACCTTCTAAATGGTCTATACTAATCACCCAAATATATGCCCAATCTAAGGTTGTTTTTTATGAAAAAGATAAATGGAAAAGCAAAATAGGAAAACTAGAGTGATGAGAGAAGTTGATAAATCATATTTGTAAGGATCATATGGGAATTAAATTGCTTTAGAAATTGATAAGGCTTTTGGAAATTATCGATAGACACAAATGTTAGTTTATATTAAGTATTGAGAGAAGAAAGGTGGGTACCATAGGCAAGGTGATAGGACAGTAAAGTCAAACAAAGAAACAACTGAAAAAGAGTTGGAAATAGATTGTGAAAAATATAGCATGGTGTGATTCATTGAGAAGAAAGAAAAAATTGAGTGAAAATAAAGAGCAATGTTAGAATCATTCAGTTAAAACTGTTGTAGAGGGTGCTCTATGTAGATACATAGATAAAAGAGTATTTTTAATTCTGAAGTGAGAAAAGGTAATCTTTGAGCCTGGAAAAGAAATAGATACTCTTAAACATAATTGCATGTTCAGTAAACAGAAAAGAATTGTCAATTAACTTTTTAATAGCAATTTTTAAAAAACTAAGGGAAGAAATAAACCATCATACTCACTTGACATCATTTATGCTAGATGTTAAAGATAAATATAGTCTTATAGTCTTAAAATTTGAGTGCTCTTTTGTGGCAAATTATTTGCTCACATTGTTGCTTATAGTGTATGCAGTACAAGAAAAATCTAGTACATAAAATAAAAGTAGGAGCTTTTATACATTGCACCTTATTGCAAAACAGCTTGAAATTATGTGATAAAATAAAAAATATTCATGCCCTATGACTCAGAAATTCTGTTCTCGTATAGCTGGGAGAAGTTAGTATCTCTCAATATCATGATTATATACTCAAAATTGTTCATAGAAGCATTTTCACTGTACTCCAAATAAAAAACTTAACAACATGCATAAAAAGGTAACTTGGATAAATTAAATGTGTGTACTTAAAAAGGAATATTATATAACAACAGTAACAAGATAGATACACAGGTAACACCACAGACTTCTCACAAATTTAATATCATGTGAAGAAAAGCAAGATAGAAAACACATGCACAGTGTTTATATGAATACAAAGATGGAAAACTTAAAATATAATAGGTATACATGTAAAAGTTTTATGCTTATATAGAAAAAGAGTATCACAAAAGTTATGAAAGTAGGACTTTCCCTAGAAGAATGGGGCATGTTTGTCCTTGGAGAAAGGCACATTGGGGTCTGATATTTTTGTGATGTTCTCTTTTTGTACCTGAGTAATAACCACATTGATGTGGCCTTTCTAATTACTTTTAAGTGCCAGGTGCTCATGTACAAACACACACACACACACATCCACTTTCTTGTATGCAAAATATGTCTTGTGATATAAACAAAAGTAATAAAAAGAAAAAGTAATATAAAGTTGATGCCCATAATCCAACCAATTACTTAATAAACATGTACCTTTTTTGGCAAATTCCCCTTTCAGATTTTCTGAAAATATTTAACATATCCAGCAATTATTAGACATTCATTTTTCATGAGTATTGATAAATACACTTAAAGAAAATATTGCTGTCAACATCAAGTTAGAGATAACATATGGAAACAAACACTTCCAATACTACCCAAATCTTCAACTTTTTAATGTGTTTTTGTTAGAAGTAAGAATACAGATACAGGAAATACATGTATTAAGCGTTCTATTATAACAGAATGCTTACTAATTACCTTATAAGAGAGACTTAACTTTTTAACATTCTTTACCTAGTCATAGAGTTAGACATCTTGTTGCAATGACTTCTCCATCCTATGGCATCTGTTAGAGTGTTTCTCGATGTCTTACCTACTATAGTGAGCACATCTTCTACTATAAAACTTGTGGGTCATTCAGCTATATTGAGTATCTCAGTGGTTAATACTAGGTGTCAACTTGCCTGGATTGAAAGATGCCTAGACGGCTGGTAAAATATTGCTTCTGTGTGTGTCTGTGAGGGAGTTGCCAGAGGAGATTAACATTTGAGTCAGTGGACTAGGACAGAAAGACCCACCTTCAAGGAGGTTGGGCATGATCTGATCAGCTGCCAGTGCAGCCAGAACAAAGCAGATGAAAGAAGAGGGGGACAAACTAGTTTGCTGAGTCTTCTGACTCTTTCCCCAGTTTACAGACAGCCTACTGTGGAACTTCGCCTTGTAATTGTGTGACTCAATTCTCCCTAATAAGCCCCCTTTCATATATATGTATATCCTACTGGTTCTGTCCCTCTGGAGAGCCCTGACTAATACAAATAGGTTCTTGACTGTGCGGTCAGCTTATTAAATTATCCTAAATATCTCACATAGCCTTCAGGTAAGAGAATTATTTTCTACATCTGAGATGATGTCTTATTTTTTTTAATTTTCACTTTCCACCATCCAAGAAATTATTGCTTTTAGGTTTAATGTTTGTAATTTTGTCCTTAGAGTCTTTGTTTCACATCATTTACCTGTGTTATACCGTTAGTATCTATGCCTAAGTTGTCACACTGACCAGAATCATCTGTTTGCTATTGTATCCCTATTTAGATGTACATTATACTCAAACTTGTCTAAGTTAACACTCTGGTTTAATTTAATGTAACTCCTCCAAATATTGAGAGCAAATCAGTGCCTGGAAAATCCAAAAAGAGGTTAAATTTCAAATTTAATTATAGTATCAATGTAGTATATTTTATCATAAGACTTACTGTCACAAAATATCTACAAAAGTTTGAAGAAGACATAGCTGTGATAAATAGAATGCTTTTCAAAATTTTATATTTGAATAAGTTTTCTAGAGTTCAGAACATTTCCTGTGAAAAATATGTCACAAATGATAGCTTCCATTCTCAGTTTTACGAACATGAACTATTTTACCTACCATGTATTTTCATATGTGTCACGAATCATAAACATTTCTGAATTTGGTTTTTGGACTTTCTTTTCTAAGTCTCAGATAATGTTACCAAAACACTAGAAGTTTGGTCTAGGTACTGTTGTTCACTGCACAGGAAGCCAATCACTGAGACAGCAAGTATTGCTAGGGAAGAAGGCTTTTTGGGTGCTGCAGCTGAGCAGATGGGAGACTCAGCCTCAGTTCCAATCCCTCAACGAAACAAAATGAGGAGTTTATATATCAGGGGAGAAATATAACCGTGTGCAGGAAAATACAGATTAGGAAGGGGTGAGGAATAGGAGTTGGTGAACATGAAATAGGTGCTCAGGGATCATGACTGGTGAGGGGTCTGGCATCTCATTGTCCAGACGTGGTGATCTGGTTAGTTCCAGTTCCTTGATTCTATCTAGGAGGACAGATGGTTGGTTTCCTGAGAAATGAACTCTGATAAGATGAATGTAACTTTCTCAAGTTTTAAGACTAGAATGGTCAATTTCTATGTTTATTCAAAAGAAACCATAAACATCAGTTCCATGGGGCAATTGGGCCCATTTCAATAACGGATAACTATGTAGACAATTAAATATACCTATGTATATCTAAAATGGATTAGTTACTTTAGTAGATAACAAAAAGCCTCCAGCAGCAGCAAGTTCTAATCAGATGTACCTAAAAGTTTTAATAGAAATTGTCATTTGTGGTAATGAATGACTCTGTGAATGACAGAGATAATCGGATAAAGGATTTGTTTTTAAGTCAAATATTGGTAAATAGGGGGTTGGCTGTATTAAAAATTCTGAATAATCAACATGGATGGAAAATATCAGTTGTCCATTTTGACACACAGTAAGAGTTTCTTGTCTTGTAATTTTATTTCGATGAAATTGCCTTGACACACTACTTGTTTTTAAGAGTAAACCATACCCAGTAATCAGATCATTGCATTTTAATGAGGTAAAAAGTTTTCTATCCTCTCCAAATTAAATCAATCTTTGTCATCAAATATCCACACAGGCTCTGGTGCTTATGAATCTTAGAAAGCTGTAATTGATTTTGGAAATTTGAACAAATCCAAATTGTATCAAATGCACAGTTTTCTTTTCTCAACATTTTTTGTTCCACCGAATCTAACACTCTTTAATTTTTAAGCAACACAGCAAAGATAATATCATAATCTGAAGAGAAAAGACACCCTTTTGACCAGGAAGAAGAGTAATTGCTTAAAAATTGATTCTCTATTTTATGGTAACGTTAGAGAAGTAATCCATAAAAGTTCCCCAAACCATCGATTCTGTCAAGTGATAATTGGATTAGAATCCCAAAAGACAATGAAAATTTTTCTATATAGAAAATTTTATTTCCCCTATAAGCGTTTCAGTAGACATCCTATTTCACTTATTTCTTCATCAGTTTATCTTGGTATTCTGAGGAATTAGCACAGTGACTGACATTTCATCATCTCCAAGAAAAGAAATGGCCAGAATCTTTCAAATAATTGAATCTTATTTTAACTGAAATGTTACAAGACTAGTTTTCTACCACAAAGCCCACTTGGTGCCAAGTGTAAAATTCTTGCTGGCAAAGTTCTGGGTTTAAATTCTTATCTAATACTCTTGGCTCTTTAAATCTTTTTTTTTTTTTTTTTTTTTTTGGTGGAGTCTTTCTGTGTTCCTCAGGCTAGAGTGCAATGGCACAATCTCGGCTCACTGCAATCTCAGCCTCCTGGGTTCAAGTAATTCTGCTGCCTCAGCCTCCCAAGTTGTGGGATTACAGGTGTGCGCCATCACGCCTGGCTAATTTTTTTTATTTTTAGTAGAGATGGGGTTTTACCATGTTGGCCAGACTGGTCTTTAATTCTTTTAGATCACTTAGAAAAGGCAATAATCCTTTTAGAACATTTTGAATAGTCTTTAGACTACCGAAAGACTGTATTACTTATTCCTTGTCTTCTTTTCTGAACAGTCAACATAATTTAAGTTCCCCTCTAATGCTAAGGTAAAGCAATTCTAAAGCACTGTGCTGTGTTCTTTCTGTGGGCTGCATGCTGGTTCATCTTGCCCTACTAAAGTTCAGGAGCCTACAGTGAAAGCAAAAGACATTTTCATTGTACTAAATCACAACTGCATGGAGTAAGAAAGATGACATCTAATACGGTGGTTAACCAAAGAAAATAAAATTCATGGGCTTATCTCCATTATAGTTCCTGAAATTGCATTATGTGTACCTTATACTGCTCCATCTACTAGTATAGTAACTTAGTCGTGTTTCCATGAAGATATCATTGTTTTGTTTTTAATTAGTTTACCAACCACAAGTTTGGGTGTGAGTGAATGTTGTTTAGCAGTAAAAAGACAAATGTATCAAGATTCAGGTATGTGACTCTTATTTATTTATTTAGAGACGGAGTCTTGCTCTTATCGCCCAGAATGGAGTGCAGTGGCATGATCTCGGTTCACTGCAACCTCTGCCTCCCGGGTTCAAGTGATTCTCCTGCCTCAGCCTTCCAAGCAGCTGGGAATACAGGCTCCTGCCACCACTTCTGTCTAATTTTTGTATTTTTAGTAGAGACAGGGTTTCTCCATATTGGCCAGGTCAGTCCCAAACTCCTGACCTCAGGTGATCCGCCCACCTTGACCTCCCAAAGTGCTCGGATTACAGGCATGAGCTACCACTCTAGGCCTCAAGTATGTGACTATTAACATAGAATTTTAATGTACATAAGAGATAATAGTGAATATCATTAATAAAGCATCTCTTTATTCAAGATGTTTTTAAGTTTCCAGCTCTTAGGTTCAGGGGGTACATGTGCAGGTTTGTTACATGAGTAAATTGCATATCTTTGGGGGTTTGTGTACAGAGAATTTTGTCACTCAGATAATAATCATTGTACACAATAGGTAGTTTTTCTATTCTCACTCTCCTCCCACCTGCACTCTCCTCCTAGCCTCTACCCTCAGATAGTCTGCAGTGTCTATTGTTCCTGTATTAGTCGGGGTTCTCTAGAGGGACAGAACTAACTGGATAGATGTATATGTAAAAGGGAGTTTATTAAGGAGTATTGATTCACACAATCACAAGGGGAAGTCCCACAATCCCTTCTGCAAACTGGGGGTAAGAAAGCCAGTCCCAGTCCCTAAACCTCAAATGTAGGGAAGCCAACAGTGCAGCCTTCAGTCTGAGGCCAAGGGCCTGAGAACCCCTGGCAAACCACTGGTGTAAGTCCAAGAGTCCAAAAGCTGAAGAACTTGGAGTCCGACGTTGAGGAGCAGGAAGCATCCAGCATGGGAGAAAGATGAAGGCCGGAAGACAGCCCTTCTAGTTCTTCTATATTCCTCTGCCTGCTTTTATCCTAGCTATGCTGACAGCTGATTAGATGGCCCAACTTGAGTGAGAGTGGATCAGCTTCTCCCAGTCCGCTGACTCAAATGTTCATCTCCTTTGCCAACACCCTCACAGACACACCCAGGAACAGTATGTTACATCCTTCAATCCAATCAAGTTGACATTCAATATTAACCATCACAGTTCCCTTCTTTGTGTCCATGTGTACTCAATGTTTAGCTCCCACTTAGAAGTGAGAACATGTGGTATTTTGTTTTTCATTCCTGCATTCATTTGCTTAGGATAATAGCCTCCAGCTCTATGTTGCTGCAGAGGACATGATTTTATTCATTTATATGGCTGCATAGTATTCCATGGTGTATATGTACCATATTTTCTTTATCTAGTCCACCGTTGATGGGCATCTAGGTTGATTCCATATTTGCTATTGTGAACAGTGCCATGATGAATGTAAGGGTTCATGTGTCTTTATGGTAGAATGATTTATATTCTTTTTGGTATATACCCAATAATGGAATTGCTGGGTCAAATGGTAGTTCTGTTTTAATTTCTCTGAGAAATTTCCAAACCATTTTTCTCAGTGGCTAGGCTAATGTACATTTCTACCAGCAATATATAAGCATTCCCTTTTTTTCATAACTTTGCCAGTATCTTTATTGTTTGTTTTTAGTAGTATCCCTTCTGGAAGGTATGAAATGATATCTCATTCTGGTTTTGTTGCTGTTGTTGTTGCTGTTGTTTTTTGTAGAGATGGAGTCCCACTGTGTTGCTCACACTGGTCTCGAACTCCTGGGCTCAAGCAGTCTTACCACATTGGCATCCCAAAGTGCAAGGATTATAGGCCTGAGACACTGCACCCAGCTTCATTGTGGTTTTGCTTTCCACTTCTCTAATGATTAGTGATGCTGAGCATTTTTTCATGTTTGTTAACTGCTTGTATGTCTTACTTTGTGATGTGTGTTCATGTTCTTTGCCCATTTTGTAATAGGATTGTTTGTTTTTTGCTTATTAGTTTGTTTAAGTTCCTTATAGATTTGTTAAGTTCCTTATAGACTCTGCATGTTAGATCTTTGTCAGATGCATAGTTTGTGAATATTTTCTCATATTATGTAGGTTGTCTGTTTACTCTTTTGAGTTTATTTTGCTGTGCAGAATTCTTTAGTTTAATATCCCCTTATCAATTTTCATTTTGCTGCAACTGCTTTGGAAAACTTAATCATAAATTATTTTCTGAGGCCAGTGTCCACAATGGTATTTCCTGGGTTTTCTTCTAGGATTCTTATACTTCAATGTCTTATATTTAATGTTCCATCCATCTTGAATTAATTTTTGTATATGGAAGGAGTCTAGTTTCAATTATCTGCGTATTTCCAGCCAGTTATCCCAGCACCATTTATTGAATAACAGAAAGTTTTTTCCTATTGCTTGTTTTTGTTGACTTTGTTGAAGATCAGATGTGCAACTTTATTTCTGGGTTTTGTATTCTGTTCCATTGGTCTATGTGTCTGTTTTTGTACCAGTATCATGCCATTTCAGTTTCTGTTGCTTTGTACTACAGTTTGAAGTCAGGTAATGTGATGACTTCTGCTTTGTTCTTTTTGTTTATGTTTGCTGTGGCTATTCGGGCTCTTTTTTGGTTCACTATGAATTTTAAAATAGTTTTTTTCTCATTCTGTGAAAAAATGTCATTGGTAGTTTGATAAAAATAACATTGAATCTGTAAATTTAAAAAATTATATTACATCAATAATGTCAATACAATCACTTTCAAGCTTGAAACACAACAGCTTGATAACCATAAGATCTGATAAATATTGATCGACTTCTCTGAACCTTGGTTTCTTATGTTTGTTTTAAAGGATTGCTATGAGGATTAAACTAAATGAGACGTGGATTGTTATCTCTTCCAGGAGATGGAATGTAATGAGAACTTATTAATTTTAACTTCTTTTTAAAGCCTTATTAAGAAAAAATAAATCTGACCTCAAGCAAGTTACAGGACAGTGAGGATCTTTTTTAAAAATTTACTATATTAAATGATTATTTTGGCATTATACTAAACTAATAATTATTTTGCATTATACTATAGCAGACCAACCTATTTAAATGTGCTAATAAGAAGACTGAAGAGAACAAATGCTTTCGACAAAAATTTATCAAGGCTTTACTACAATTGGCAGTTCAAAATTTCATTTTAGTTTAAAAAAACTAAATTGAATTTAAAAAGACTAAAGCTAAAGACTAAAAAGACTAAAAAAAACTAAAAGAATTTAAAAAATTAAAGGAAGAACAATTAAGAAGTAGTATGACTACATTCTTATTCCAGAATTTATTGAAAAGAGAGGAGGAGAGAAATAAATGTCTGCTCTTAATCACGGATTTGCTCTCTCTCATGTAGGAGGTAAAGAAAGGTGAGGTTTCTAAGAAAATATTTTATTTTGTATCACATCCTATGTACAGGAGATGACTCTATATTTATTTTGGCCAATCCTTATCATTGTTTAAAGGAAACTGAAATCAAGCTTTTTATGAGCAAATCCTTGATTTTTATTTTTTAAAAAATATTTTGTACACCAAACTAAATCTACAAGTTTGGGATCTAACATGTTTAATGTACAATAACACAGATACATATATATATATATGTGTGTGTGTGTGTGTGTATATATACTATAATATTTTATTATTTTTATTTATTATATATATGAACTATGTGATCTATCATCTATCTATCTATCTATCTATCTATCATCTATCTATCTATCTATCTATCTATCATCTATCTGTATATATATGTTGTCTGAGTTTTTCTGGTAGGCATCTGATGATATGTCCACAATACTTTAGAAAAGAATGTGCTTGCAATTCATATTAGTGATAATATCAGTAAAATCTTTGTAATTTGCAATGCCATTCTACCCTTCAATCCGTACCCCATGCTCTCATTTCTGACCTACAAAATTCTTCACAAATTGGAACCCACAATTCAATGGTAACAATTATATTTCTGCTAACATTCAGAGTTCTACATTTTACGGAATGACTCAGAGGTATGAAATGTTTGCGCCTAATGAGTGGGAAGCAGGCATTTGAGAAAGGGGTAGAATTTTCCAAGACGTGGCTGAAGGAGTTGAAAAGACATCTCTATAAAGAGAGCAGAAGGGATCTGAGATGGCAGAGTGAGTTTCAAAACTAAGATATACCTATGAATTGATCTCCTTTTGAAGGATTTACTTTTTATGGTTCATTTTTGTTTGTTGTTTTTGTTGTTGATGCTATTAGAAGCCTGGAAATATTTATTTGGCAATGTTCTCTCCATTTTCCTAATATGATTCCTTGTTTACATTCCTCAGTTTCTTCCTTAAAGCATTTTAGCTGGATAGTCATGTCTTAAGAAGACTTAAAAGCAGAATGATAAAAGGATAGGAGAACATGGTTCATATCTTATGTTTTTGTTAGTGCTTATGCAGAGGGAAAGTGACCTGTTTCAGGAGTTAAGACCTGTCTTTCAAGTAGTAACCAGAACCATAAAGAATCCATGGATATGTTTTAAAAATAACAAAACGTAGGGACTTTTTTAATAAATAAACTCGAATGTTTTTCATATATTAATTATTTTAATCTTTATAAAAAAATCATGCTCTCAGTGTTCTTACTCCTTATTTTACAGATAAGAAAACTGAAATACAGAGAAAACAGTAACCCTGTCAATAACTAGCAAGAAGACCCAGAGTTCAACCTCAAATGTTTGGCTCTGAAATTAAGACTTAATCAGTACTCTGTATTACTGAGAAGTGTTCTCCAAAATGCCAGAATGGACATATGATTAGGAGAGACATGTTTAAGAATAATGTTCTAGAGGCAACTGAACCTCTGAAAAAGGAAGGAGGGAAGAGATTAAATTTAAAAAGAGATAATGCTACTAAATTCTACCAACATCAGTGCATGTGAGTACAGTGCTTATATGTTGCTGTTGTTGTTATATTTTGGTACTTACATTTTATTTCCATCCTGCCTAATGAGGGTATAAAATGTTTCGTTAGAATCTGTAAATGAAACATTATTAGCTGAGCCCATGTAAATTAAGCCCATGATTCTGTATATTCAAACATCTATTAACACATTAGCTGATATAGTAGGATAGTTAAAATAGTAACTAGACGTCACTCTTAATGCAGTGATCTAAACTTCCGGTAGACTGACAGTCAGTTACTTGATAGCAAAAGTATAAGCATTCCAAGCCCAGTAAAGAATATGAAAGACTACAAAATAAAGCATGCATTTCATTAAGGCTTATCTAAAACCAGCCCATCTTGTTTAATATGTATACTTTATATTTTATTCCATATAATCTAGGCAAGTAAGGCTAAAATTTAAACTTGAGAATAATTATTTGTATTTTTTTCAATTACTCTAAAAACTTTACTTGATATCTGTAATGACTTATCCTTGGCTTTCTGTTGCACTTCAGGGTGTGATGCATCTGTTCTGGGTTTATTTCAACAGATTGCATAATTTGGTCATTCATTTGATTAATTAACATGTATTTGAAAAATAAATGGAAACATTGAGGAGGCAGTGCCATACTTTTTAAAGAAGGTCATATCATCTAATTTTCAGGGACCTAACCATTTTGGTTGCTTAATTAAAGCACAATTCTCCACGTTTTTCCTTTATGATCTAAATAATGGTTTGCTGCTTCAAATTTTACATACATGTTTTTGTTGTTAAAGACATTTTAGAATGTTAACATTTGACTTGGCCATCTACGCCTCTCTCTTCAGTTTTCATACGTGTTCCTGCCCTTACACAACTGGAAGGTTCATGTTAATACAGACTTATCTGTGACTTCTTTTCGTGATTACTTTTCTACATCAAACATTCGAATGTCAGTTTTGAGGTTATTATTTATAGTGAAGAACATTACTTACAATACACATTCTACCAGTATAAGGTTTAATAAAGATATTTTAAAATTCATGTATTCACATATTTACCACTTTGTATAAGTAATGTAGACTTATCAGGCGGATGTGATCTTCTGAAGAAGAGCAAGAGAATCTCAGACTTTAAGGAATTTCCAAAGAACAGAAAACAGATCATTAAGAAAACAATTACAATCAGATATGTTAAAAGTCAGAGTAAGGCATTTACAAGATGTCATTAATGCTGTTAAAAGAAATGTATTGAGTGAAGGCTGAGGTGAGCTGATTGCTCGAAGCCAGGTGTTTGAAACCAGCATGAGCAACATAGCAAGACTCCGATTTCTAAAAAAACAAAATAATAACAAAAAAATAAAAAAAAATTAGCTGGGTTAGCTGGGTGACAGTATTCAGGAGGTTGAGGTGGGAGGATTGCTTGAGCCAGGAGGCAGAGGCTGCAGTGACCTGAGATAGCACCAATGCACTCCAGCCTGGCTGGCACAGTGAGACCCCATCTCAAAAAATAAAAATAAAAAATAAAAAAATTAACTGGGTGAGATGGTTTGGGCCTGTAGTTCCAGCTACTCCAGAAACTGAAGCAGGAGGATTGATTGAGCTCAAGAGTTCGAGGCTGCAGGAAGCTATAATCATGTCACTGCACTCTAGTCTGGGACACAGACTGAGGCAACATTTCTAAAAAAAGTGAAAAATAAAAGCAATTGAATTTCATTGTATATTTACTGGGTATTATAAATTGCTTAATTGATGAAGTGCTTTTTAACTTTAAAACTACTAGTCAGAAGTCTTATTTCAGCCATTCTTAGATTATATATCATGAGCTTTGTTTTACATCCCATATGCCAGTTCCATTGGAAAATCCTAGATGTGCTATAAAATGCAATATTTTACTATTTATAGGGATGCAATTGAGTATGTTGATTATTATGAGACAAAACTAAATCACTTCTCTGCTACTTTTAGCTATGTGACAAAGGATAAACTACTGAAAAATTTGTTCTTTTAGTACTCATTTATAAAACATACAAAAATGCATAATAGGTGATATACGTTACATGTTTAGCATGATGTTTTGTACATAGTAAAAACCAATTAATTTTAATTATTTTTATTCTTATTATTTTATTTATGTTTTGTTTTCTGTATGAACACCATTATGAAAAAAGTTTTCAGACTTAAGTTCCAGGACAAAAAAAAAAAAGTATTTTCTTAAAAGAAATCAAAATGTCTACTGACTTAAAATATTGCGGATCATTACTGACTATAATTTCCATTCAATTTTGTGCTCCTGGAAACTCAAACCATACATAAAGCTCAACTTTAATAATTTAGTAGGAGATTGGTCTGAATATCTCTCTGCCTTTTAAGTATTCCTCTCTCCTGACCTGTATATTTGGTGGCAATTTTTATCTACTTACATTTTATCATTTTATTCTATGAATTTTTATAAACTGATTAATCCTTTCTAGAATCAGGGGATATAAATAAAGGGACATGTGTATTTATATAATATTGCTCTGGAACTGCTGAACTGTTCCTGTGACAGAAAAATAAAATTTCTCTAATTTTATCTAATTCATGTTCTTTCAAGACCAGGGTGGGGGGTCTTCCCTATGTTTCCCAGGCTGATCACAAACTCCTGACCTCAAGTAATCTTCCCACCCCAGCCTCCCAAAGTGCTGGATTACAGACATGAGCCATCACACCCCTGCCTAACTAGTCATCTTAAGGTTTGAGACATATGAAGTAAAAATTAAACTTGTATTCTCCAGAACTTAGTGATTCATCACTAC
The DNA here is from genome assembly GCF_009828535.3 of Hylobates moloch. Classification (NCBI taxonomy): domain Eukaryota; kingdom Metazoa; phylum Chordata; class Mammalia; order Primates; family Hylobatidae; genus Hylobates; species Hylobates moloch. The sequence goes on from NW_026652305.1 coordinate 2,388,975, forward strand.
CCTTAACCTCCCTAACAAATTCAAATCAGTGTTAGACAATTAGTATTTAGATAAATATGTGCACATAATTTCATACAAAAGAGTGTAGCGGATACTTTTCTCTTATACAGAGATGAGATGTTTTCCTTAATAAATGAAGTGTATAAAGAAGCAACACAGAACTAAGAGATATAGTTAGTTTGTGTAACAGGAAAAAATTTAGAGCAAAAGAAGTTATCATGCCTCTCTCTTCCTTTCAAACTATCTTGCATATTTCTATTACAATCAATCAACAAATTCTAATTTAACTTCTTCCTCAGGACATACAGAGGCTTATTAAATTCCCCACCAAGTACAAAGTAAACATACCTATCCAATCCTATTTCTTTCGTGTTTAACAACATAATTTTATGTTACTTGTTGAAAATATTTCCCACATTTAAATCATAAAAATCTGCTTGCTGTTGACCACACACATCATATTGACCCTGCCTCAGAGGCCTTTGGCAGTTTTTCTCTCTGTTTACATCCTATAGCTCTTGCTTCACCACAGAATACCTTCCCAAAATCCTGTTGAAAAAGCTAGCCAGCAACTTTTCCTGAAAAATCTACCCAATTCAAAAACTTTCCTTTAAAAAGTAGTACTTCAGGCTGGGTGCAGTGGCTCACTCCTGTAAGCCCAGCACTTTGGGAGTCTAAAGTGGGTGGATCACTTGAGGTCAGGAGTTCAAGACCAGCCTGGCCAACATAGTGAAACCCCTTCTCTACTAAAAATACAAAAATTAGCCAGGAGTGGTGGTGCATGCCTGTAGTCCCAGCTACTCTGGCGGCTGAGGCAGGAAAATCATTTGAACCTGGGAGACAGAGGCTGCAGTGAACCAAGATCGTGCCACTGCACTTCAGCCTGGGTGACAGAGCAAGACTCCATCTAAAAAAAAAGTATTTCTTCAGTCTTTACCCCAACTTTTAAAATTACAGCTTACTCTTTGATCATCAACATGTGGGTTCTTGAGTCTTCATTCGATATCACCCATTCCTAGAAATTGAAAGATGGAGAAACAACCAGGAGGAAAAAAATAACTCAGATATATGAGTACTAGACCACAGGTTTTACTTCTAAAAACCATATAGCTTTTTGGACATTTAAGTTGGAGCTCTCACAAAAAAAAACCAACATTTATTAACTGCCTATTATTTATTAGAGACTGTGCTAATCACAGCCTAAAGTAATATTATTTAGTATTAAAATAATACATCTGCATATTATATAATGTCATATAACACTGTATATCTCAATGAATATACAAAGTAACAATAAAACACACAAAAAAGTCTTCTGACTTACCCATTTCTATCCTAATTCCCTCCCTCAAAAGGTAATGAATTTCAACCAGTTTGACTGATTCTTCTGTTGTTAGTTATCTTTGTAGTCCTAATTAATTAACACATGGGTAGTTAAGAAATGATTCTCACTTATAGATATCTACTGACATACTCCTCCTCTACATGGTGAAATGGATGTAATGTACATCCTCCAAATGTAGTGTTCTTAATCTGACGCCCCCCAACATACAAAAATCACCTTTCAATGGCATCTTAACCATCTTGTGATCGACACAGTTAAATCTGTGCAGATTGTCTATGGCCCCTAAAATAAAATGCTTAATTCAAAAAGATTAAATGTCTAAAAAGCAGTCAGGTAAAGCCTCCTCCTCCCTCACCTTATTAAATTCTGCATGGTAAAGGGTCTCATGTCCTAAGCAGATAGTGACAACACTGATAGCCCTTAAAAAACAAAGTGTATGTTATCAACTCAAACTTTGTTTTCAGCTGTTATTTAGAACCTGGATAAAAGAAATGATATTAACTGAGGATCATCTGAAGCCTGTACAGTAAATCTAGGAAAGCTAGAGACTCATCAATGACTCCAGCTGATGGTGAGAAATCCATTTATTTGGAACAGTATGTTTGTGAACTTGACCTTAAAGAATCACTTTCATTTCATGTGTTGTTGCAGGCTTAATCAAGAAAAGCTACAAGAAACAGCTTCATTAAATCTCATGCTTCATTTTCCTTACACTTCCTCTTGAGCATATTGTGTAGGAATATTACCTATGAAGCTGTACATGGCAATTAATTTGAGGACATCCTTGGGATTGTTATAGAGAGGATAACGAAGCATGTAACTAATCATATTTTTATTTCTTGACTGCTAAAATTTTCAGAACTCACATATATCAGTTAACCTTCATATGTATATTATATTTTTGCATCTTTTTTTAGAATTCGTTGTTTTATATAATTTTACTGTGTTTCTAATAAGTTGCCTCAACAAGCTGTGGAATAAATTGAGTATTATTAAGATAATAATAATGATGATTCTGTGTTATTTGGCTATATATGTCCTTCACCCATGAAAATAAGATGAGGAACAAGACTATAATTCTATACTATATTCTAGACTATATTTATGAGTAACATCTATGACAGGCCACTTAACATTACCTTGACTCCTTTATTGCCAGGTGAAGAAGTTAGCATTTACCTTTTCTACAAGGTCTTAGTAAGTACTAACCATGTGTAATTATTAAAATTTTTGAAAATATAATTGACACTCTGAGCACTACTGAAGAACATTTAAAAGAGATTGCTCCACTGCCACTTTCTATTAAATACTAAAATGAACAAATGGATACTAAAAGAAACATTGTGATTGACTATTTATTCCTCACACTTTCAAAATATCAAGATTTGACATGGTAAAAATGCTCATATTTACAGGCTGCTGCCAAAAGTTCCTCTATTTGGTTTTGGTATCAGAGCAAGATATCAGAAGGCTAAAAATCATTTACTCATTGCAGTGTATCAAATTACTCCCATAGTTAGCAATTAAAACAACAGTTTATTTTTTAATCGAGGAGTACAAAGTTGCAGCTATAGAGGATGAATTAAATCAAGATTGAATCTACAGCAGGATGACTATGGCTATTATTAATATTGTACTGTATACTGAAAATGTTCCAAGGGAGTTGATTTCAGGTGCCCTTACTACATACAAGAAAGATAACAATGTGCGGAGATGGATATGTTAATTTAGTTTACTGAAGTTATTTATCTGCATATGTGTAGCAAAATATAACATTAATACCATAAATATACATACAATTGAAAACACGTTTATTATCTTGCAGCTTCTCTGGGTCAGGAGTCACTTAGCTAAGTGTTTCTGGATCATGGTTTCTCATAAGATTGAAGTGAAAATATTTTAAGATATTAGCCATGGACACAAGGCTGGACTTACGGTGATGATCTGTTTCCAAGATAGCTCATTAACATTGACTTTCCTCATCACGTGGGCCTCTCTCTAGGGTTGCTTTAGGGTTCTGACAGCGTGGCAGCTGGCTTTTTCTAGAATGAATAGTGAGAGAGAAGAGAGAAAGAGAGAGAGAGACAGAGACTAAAACAGAGACAGAGAGCAGTGCCATTTTCTATGGTCACAGAGACCAACCCCGAATCGGTGTGTGAGAAAATACAGAGCGCATGAAGATGTGAAGGCAGGAATCAACGTGGAGCACTTTTGAGGCTACAATGAATGTAAATGGATTTTTGTTTTCCTCCATGTGTCATATTGAATAACTATTCACAATCTTTAGATACAGAGCTTATTTAAAAATCTAAATGACTTAGTTATTATTGAACATAAAATTATACACTCACCAGTAACTAGAACAAAATTTGAGTCACAATAGATATTCCATAGATAAGTTCTAAAAGTAACAATTTATATGATTTATTTTCAAGATTATACATAGAGTAGGTGGTTATTGATACATAATATGTGACAACGTTTAATCAATTATCTCCTAAAGATTTGTGATCAATGATCAATCAATATGATTTTTCAGAGTTTGTTTAAAATCCTTTATTTAAATGTCAAAACAATTTTATCTTGTTCTATAGACTCTAAACTCTAAAAATGATATTTTAATGAGACTATGTATCATAAGGCATGCTGATATTTACATATCCATTTACCAATTTCGTTGTCGTTGTTTCTTGCTATTTGTCTCTCACTGTTGTGATTTGTTTTCAATTTAGTTCCTTTTATAACATGTTATATAGCATTTTTAGCCACAGCAAAAGTATGAGGTGTTACACAATTTCATATTTGCCTAAAGATGTATTTATTTCACTCTAACTCTTGAATGAAATAGTAGTTGGCCATATATTTATGGCATAAGCAAAGCCGAGGCACAAGCTTTTACTCAGCACTTACATTCAGGGGTCCAGATTTCTTTCAACTTTTAGCTTATCCTCACAAATCAACTGAAAAGTGGGGATGTAAAATATGAACAGATTTCATAGGATATTTTTATTTTTCATGCCTATTAATAACACACACCACTTCCATTCACATCCCGTGAGTCAGGTCTAAGATAAATGGTTTGAGTCTCAGTAACAAAAGCTGGAAAATATCAGCAGGGCTTGGTGGCTCATGCCTATAATCTCATCACTTTAGGAGGCCAAGGTGGGCTGATCACTAGGTCAGGAGATGGAGACCATCCTGGCTAACACGGTGAAACCCCATCTCTACTAAAAATACAAAAAAATTTAAAAAAGTTAGCTGGGCGTGGTGGTGGGCCCCTCTAGTCCCAGCTACTTGGGAGGCTGAGGCAGGAGAATGGCGTGAACCCCGCAGGCAGAGCTTGCAGTGAGCCGAGATCGCGCCACTGCACTCCAGCCTGGGCGACAGAGTGAGACTCTGTCTCAAAAAAAAAAAAAAGAAAAAAGAAAAAAGAAAAGCTGGAAAATATCATTTAGTTTGGGCTCCAGAGGAAAGAAAACACCCAGATATTGTTGAACAACTATAGTCACTTCCATGCTTTTCATTTTTCACACCTGAAATTGTTGTTCTCATCATTATATCTGTCTTATTTATTTCGAATACACTTATTTATCATGTTTGTTTTAAGCAAAATAGCTACATTAGTTTGACTGTCATGCAAATAGAGCTAGCATTTGTAAATTTTTATACAAGTAATTCAGTCATTTAGAAAATTTGTATAATATAGATAAGCAAAAAGAAAAAAATTCACCTGATTTACAAATAAAAATGCATAGTTAACTGTTGGTCAGAATATAACTTGTTGGTAATAAAAGTTAATGCTTCCACATTTTATGTGATATATATATGATATATATATATATCATATATGTGTAACTATTTATATATTAAATATATGTGTATATATTATATATATGTGTGATTGTGCAATATGTATTACTCCAAAACCAAGTTTTTCATTTACCCATACAAACACAGAAACATAAACACACATATGCACCCTACATGTGTCTATGATGTCTGATATTTACTCTGTCTAGCCACCCAGTGGATGATTTCCATGTTTTATCTAACTTAGTTTCCAAAATAACTTTATGGTATAAAAAACACCATTGTAGAATATGAAAAAACTGAGGCTCAAAGAGGTTTTTTTTTTTTTTTTTTTGACTCAGTCTCGCTCTGTTGCCCAGGCTGGAGTGCAGTGGCGCCATCTCGGCTCAATGCAAGCTCCGCCTCCCGGGTTCACATCATTCTCCTGCCTTAGCCTCCCGAAGAGTTTTTTTTAACTTGTCACACTTCATACTTTTATAGAGCAGAGCTGATATTCAAGATGCCATTGTCTAACTCCTAAACTTAAATGCTGAACAACTCTGCTGCATCATCTTAGCATAGCTCCTATCTAACTAAGCACTTATCGTGATCCAGGCACAAAGTAACTGTGTTGTTGACATCCATTATTTAATCCTCACAACAATTTCATGTTAGATAGCATTATCCTCATCTTTCAGATTCCATTAACCAGGCTTAGAGCTTTAAACATAATGCCCCAGATCACAGAACAGCAAGTGGACAAATAAGTGTTTAAACTCATGTCTTTGTGACTCAAAAGTAGTCTTCCAATGGAAACACTTTACTGCCAGAGTGAGGATATCTCTATTAGCAATATTTTTCCTATATATTATATAAAACAACTACTGTGTCATCCAGTGCTACATTTATCAAATTGTTGGATATAAAATACTGATTTTGTATAAATAAACCCAGGAAATGGAAGGTGAAAGATGTTTCCTGTTAAGCATCTATCCTGTGAATTTGAATCAAAGATGATTTCACAGTGCAATAAATAAAAACCAAGTTATTTCTAGTGAAGATTTTTATGAAAAAAGCAAATTAAATAATTATACTGTCATACACAATCACCACAATATAAAAACGTAGCCAACTTGGCAAGAACAAATACATTTTTCTCAGATAAATCAAAGAAATAAAATAATACCACAGTAGCAACAGTGATAGACTCCAAAAAAAGAATAAATTGGAGAGAAATTTGGCATTTATTGTTACCTGTGTTACCTGATGTAACACATAACATAGCTGAATTTCTGCTCTGTCCTAACTCTGCTTTTCCTTAAGAAACAGGATGCCTGTAAAGAGAGCTCCCTTTGTAATCAGACCAGGTGAGATTGATTAGAACCAAGATAAGTGACCAAATGACTTCAAAAAGACTTCTGACTTCATTATAATCTCATTATCATGTTAAATGTTACTCCCACCAGTGCCATGACAGTTGACAATTGACATTACAATGACATTACAATGAGCCAGAAAAGGACAAGGAGGAAGGGAGCACTCCCAATTCACTTCCCATTTTTCCATTTCTGGAAAAGACATGAATATTCCTTCCATCACTTTTAATGTCCAATCCCTTTATTGGAGAAATCCTGTATTCTAATCCCCTTACACTTCATTTGTCGAGAAGATGATTTATGAGCCATACTCCTGCTTCTCAGTTCCATGGCCATCAAATAAAGCCTGCACTGATTGACACTCACTTTCAACTTCAGGTATCGGCTTTGCAACATCGAAAAGGAAAAAAAAAAACCATCTTTTGGGGAACTATCTTTTTTGCTAAAATTATGACAGGACAATAGGACTAGAGGAAATATTTGTGATGGCATAGATCAATATATTCATTTACAAAATCAGAAATGGTCTTTAAATGTTCATCTTTAATTTTTTTAATAACTGGATTTGTATTGCTTACCTACAATAATTTGAAATTGGAACTTTTTAAAAATTATCTTATCACTTTCATTCGTCTTCTGAAAATTATCTCATCACTTTCTTTCATCTTCTGAATTTCTTATGATTTGTTTTCGAGGTTATTTTCTGAATCATCTAGTCAATATACTAAGTTCTACCTAAGTTCCCATGATATGACAGAGTTAGTCAGATTGAAAATCAAACCAGTCAAAACCTCATCTCTATTATAGCCTGAATTGATGTGTAAGGACATGCAGATTGACCTTCCTAATAGAAGTCTTAAAACACCCAGAAAAGCAATCAATACCATTCTCAATTCAATTAATATTCTGGTACATTATATCATACAGTCTTTATGTAAATCCTAATTGAAGTTCACATATTTCTAGCCCCTTGCCTTTTCATTTTATTTTAAATTTTGATATCTATAGAAAAAATAAAGCACCTTCCTTGGGTGTAAGAACAAATATATGACCCCAAGTATTTATATAATACTACTGCTCATGTTTTTCAAAGGAAAGCTAATTTTTGGAGGGGAGGAAGAAAAGATGCACCAAGAGATCATGCCTTTCAAATATTTTTATATGTGTGAATCAAAGTTATAATAGATAGCATTCCTTGACATTTTTACATTATATCATATCTTCAGTACAAAATACTCCAAAGATCTACTTTTATCAGTCTGGACAGATTTTACTCCATAAACAATTTCCAGTTCTTCCTGTGTTTTTTTATATCTTTGTTTTTATTGATCCTGGTTTTTCATTAGATAAAGATATATCAAGTGTTTCTTGTTTAAAATAAACAAACATCTCCTCCTTAGTCCCATGGTCCCCTCTCAATACTGCTATATTTCTCTCATTGCTTTCCTGATACAGTTTAATGAAGGGGTGCTCTACATTCAATATCTTAATTTTTGTTTCCATGCAATTTCCTCTTTTCACTTCAGAAAAGCTACTATTTCCCCAATATTTACAAATGTCTTCTAGTTGGATATTATTATCTTATTACTAGTCTAGTATTTGACTCTGTTTGTCATCCTTTCTTCTCTCACCTGCTCCACTGGCAAGATATGTCTGCCTTTATTTTCCTACCTTTCTAACACCTCTTCTATTGAACATAATGTTTGTTTCTCTAGCTCTGCTCTCAATGCTTTGCTCTGTCCATGACTTCCCTGAACTTTAAATTATAATATCATCTGCATTCTTATGCTTAACATTGCAACCTCATGACTTCCCTGAACTTTAAATTATAATATCATTTGTATTCTTATGGTTAACCATACAGTTATTTCCAAGTGCAGAACAGTCTTTTGAGCTCAAGTCCATGTACCTAACTTTCTAACTGTATGATTCGACCTGGCCGTAAAATATATACCTCAGGTGCAAGGTGATAAAAATGGAACTCATTCTATCCTCAGACCCACTGATGGTTTTTTTTGTTTTGTTTTCGTTTTGAAAAATGTTTATGTCATCTGGGTAGCCTCCAAAGACAGAAACAAGTGTTTGATATCTTTAACTCTTCTACATCCCCTGCCCACTTTATCCATTCATTCAGCTATCCAAAGGATATTTACTGGCCACTCAATTTATGCTAGACACAGTTCTAGGTGTTAAAGATAGAATGACAAACAAGACAAACCATAACTCTTCCCTCATATCACACTTATAATTCACTGGAGAGGGGTTCACAATGAATATGTAAAAATAAAATATGTGATTTTAGATAGTAAGAAGTACAAAGAATATTAATTGTGATTGTGGGTTATATCATTTATGATTAGATTTGGCTGCATGAAACAGACAACCTAAAATAATAGTGATAATAGCAACATTTAATTTTCTTTCATTGCAAAGACAATTTATTTTTAGGCAGTCCACAGCTTGTATGGTGGCATCAGTTTCTTCAGGGACCCACGAGTTACTTTCCTCTATAACCCTTATGTAAAGCTTTCAACTCATGGTCACTTCTCAGTTCATGAAGTCGGCTGAGATTTCAGCTATTGAGTCTAAGTTCCAGTCAGCAGAAAACATAAAGCACAGAAGAGAAAAAACAGGCAGCTATCGAAGAGATTAACACAGTTTAACAATATTCCTGGGGACTCCACAAAACAACCTCATGTAACTCTAATTGAATACATCATGCTGCAAGAGATATTGTCTTTTTTCATCCTTAGTCCAAATTAGATTGCATTGTGTTACTAAGAAAGCATGGGGAAAAGATGTGGGGTAGGCAGATACTTCTGCCATAGGTGGCTATTTAGTGAGCTTTAGTAGGGAAGGTCTTTTTGAAGAAGTAAAATTTCAGCACATGTCTTTATTCATCATATAATCTAGATTCCATTCCCTTAATAAACTATTTTCAACCTGTTTTCTTATTTCTATTCCCTTTGGCCTTACCCTCCATTAATAAAGGTCCCCACTATTTCTCCTCTCTTTTACAGTGAAATTTCCCTAACTATTCTTCTGCTTCCAGTCTGATCAACACAAGATCAATTCTCCATGATGCTATCACAGAGCTTTTTGAAATACAAATATGATCCTTGAACTTCCCTGATTAAAATCCTTTAATGTTTCTCCATTGATTCAAGGCAATATCCACAGAAGTATTTCATGAAAAGCTCTCTGACCACCTAATACTTTACTCTTTTCTTCTTCCTTTCTCCACTAAACTCTAACTTCTAGGCATTTTTTTTACAGCATTATAAGTTGAGAGTTTTTTCATCTCTCTGTATTTAAAGTTATTTGTCCTTTTTCCAAGAATATCCTTTCCCCATCCAACTATGTCTAGAAAAGGCACGCACATTTATCTTTTTAAAGCTCACTCAATAGTCACGTATTTGTTTAAACTTTTCCTGAATACCATACTTTCAATGTCATGGCCTCTATCTATAAGCATGAAAACTATTTGTTGAAGTTCCATCACTTACCATTATTAATTGTTTTTATTGTTCTAATTATGGACATTTCATGATCAACTGTGAGCTACCTGATGGGATGATTGTAGCTTTTGTTTCTATGTTCAATTGCCTCTTTTTGAGGAAAGCACGTTTTGAGATACTCAGTAAGATTTTCTTGAGAAAATTAAACTTGTCAGTCTCCCAGGCTGAACGTTTTACACTCACTTCTGCTACTAACCCATCCCTTAGGTATGGTGCAATTTTCTATTTGTGCTGTGTCTGCAGCTCCTTTCTCATCTGCCCTTTTGATTAATTCCCACTTCAGCTTCCACTTCTGGCCATTGTCACCACGTATTTGCATCAATACAATATTCTCAGTGGATTTACCTTCCTTCATTATCTCCCCCTCTTGATGGTGTTGACACTACCATTGACAAAACACAGGACCATATCATGGTACTGACGTCAAGCTTCAAGAAACTCAAATTATTTACTTCATAAAGTTCATTATTTTCTAGCATAGAATTCACAACTTTTCAGTAATTAGTTGTATCTTTTATTCACGTTTGTTTTATTTTCACCTCTTCTGCCCCCACCTACCTTTTGATCTTTTTCCATAGGGATATCTCTGTAAAGGAGGCGTCACTGAGCATGAGGCATTCTGTCAGAGATATCAATTTTGTGGATGGCATAGTCCACTTTTGGGATGTGTGTGAGGCCAGTGGCACATAAAACAGCTGACCCAAAAGGCCCGGAAAGTTTCATGGGAGACTGAAGTACAAGGTAGACATCACAGGCTGATTCTGGCAATGTTTTCTACTACCAAAGTTCTAACTCAAAGTGACTAGACGGGGCAGGAGGAGTCTAGTTTGAGAGCAGATTGAGGGCTTGCTTTCTTAAGTGATTCTAAGATGTGGAACCCAAGTCCAGGGCTGAGAGGGAAGAGACAAACCAAAGATAATTTAGCCGTTTGATTTAAAAATTGTGATTTTTTAAAATTGCTTTTCCAGTGTCATTGCAAAATGTTCCCTTAGCTCAAAATAATGTTAGTCTAATTTGTTCTATAGGTTATTTTATAAGAACTCAACGAAGCGCATAATTATACTCTTACAACGTTAATTTTACTAATCCACAGGGAAGCATTGCATTGTGTCAAATTCATGCAATTAAAAGGAAGTTGCATGTGAGATATGCTTTAAGGTGGTACAGCGTGTGTGAAACAAAACGTTATTTTAATGCAAGTTATCCACAGGCATGTAAAGAATTGTGTGTCTGATTTTTCTTTTCTGGTGGCAGAGCATGCTTTGTCTTATGAAGGGGGAAAATTCTCTCTTCATTCCCACTGGAGTTTTTCTTCAAACCGTAGCAGCAAAACGTCATCTATCTATACCAAAGTATTACAGTGATAAAAGTGCTCAAAATTGTACCTCTTCTTCAAAGTCAAAATTAAATATTACCTCCTCCATGAAGTTGTCCCCAATTTCATCAGCTAAACTAATCTCACCTGCTACTGTGGTCCCATAGTATTTGGTTTGTATATAAATTTAAAATTTATCACACTTTCTTCAGTTATATTTTGTTTATTTCATATCAGTATTTCTCCCGCTATGGTAGTCTTTAGAGCTTCAGCTGGAAAAAAAAATCAGCTGTGTCTTCCACTAAGCCTTAGTTCAGTGCCTTTTACAGTTTCTGCACTGAGATGGTGATACTCTATTTAAATACCTGGGATTTGAAGTCTTATTAGATGAGATTGACTGTTGAATCTGCTGTTTCTAGCTGTGCAATGTTAGGTAAACTACATAACCTTTTTCTTCTCTCACATTCCTCACCTCTAAAATGGGGGAAATATGGACTCATATATAATAGCATTGTGGTGAGTTTAAAAATGAGATAATAAACACATAAAACTAGCAGAGTTTTGGTACTTAGGCCATAAAATATTATCTATTGTTATTACATGCTTCGTAAATAGATATAACTATTAGAAAATTGAATTTGAACATGCCTGCTTTTATCCTTTAAGGGCTAAACTCAAGGCCCAGTTTATTTAAAAATTTTCCTTGATGCTGTCACTATGTCTTTTTATTTTTTACTGAGGTCTTCTAATGATGTTTATAGCCTAGGATGCAAAACTAAGCATTTGATTATGAACTCCTTTGCCCTATTCACTAATTATTTGGTGTTTGCTTCCCAACTTATTTGACGTTTGAGTGTTGTAATGTAGGTTCTGTGACTGATGAGAAATGCATACCCTAAAGTAGCTGATCTTAGGATAGCACCAGGCAAACTTAACTGAAACTTGTCAAATGAGCAGAAAAGAAAATAAAGAAATAATGGCTCTTGACATTTTTCCATTTTTTCCTTTACCCTCAGTATTCTAATCCTCCTAACCTTAAACTACCACATCTTCCAGCTTTGAAGATGGAATTTCCCTTGAATAACAATGTGATCAAACTTGAAGACAATCCATTCTCTCACTTATTTTAGCAAGTTTGTATGACATAACATCTGTGTTGGAAGGAATGTGAAGTTCAATTCATACTTGAGGTCTGAATTTCTGTGAGGGAGGCCTCTATCAGTGAGTGCAGCTCATTCCCTTTTGAATGATGTATTTACCTGTTTACAGCATACAATTTAATGGCTTTTAGTATATTCACAGAGTTGTGCAAACACAACCCTAGAATATTTTCATCACCCCAAAGGGAAACCCTGTATTTTTTAGCAGTCATCCCCTTAACACTTTTCCCCACCCTTACCACCAACACCAGGTGATAAAAAAAAAAGATGAATTAATGTCCTTTGCAGGGACATGGATGAAGTTGGAAACCATCGTTCTCAGCAAACTAACACAGGAATAGAAAACCAAACACCACATGTTCTCACTCACAAGTGGGAGTTGAACAATGAGAACACATAGACACAGGGAGGTGAACATCACACACAGGGGCCTGGCGAGGGGTGGGGGTTCAAGGGGAGGTATAGCATTAGGAGAAATACCTAATGTAGATGATGGGTTGATGGGTGCAGCAAACCACCATGGCATATGTATACCTATGTAACAAACCTGCACCTTCTGCACATGTATCGCAGAACTTAAAGTATAATTTAAAAAGATAAATAAATAAGTAAATAAGAATATTTGCATATATATTATTAAGAAAACATGGAGATTATTTTATCAGAAGAAATTTTATTTCTTTCTTCATTGGGCTTTCTGAGGACAAGTTGAGAAATCAAACAATAAAAAGGCAATGTAAGCATGCTTTTTAAAAAGAGGCATCATAAACAATTTTCTCTCAATGAATGGATGAGTTTGACGAATAAACAGCTTTTTAAGCAATAATTAATAATATGTTATTAGAACATGTTTCTCCATTGGTTCATACGACATAGGTTTAGATATGCAGCTACATAAACATACTTTCTTTAAAGTGCCTCATAAACTGTTCTCTTTCACTAAATCCAAGAGTTTGACTGAGAAACACCTTTGTAAGCAAACATGAAAATACGATAATAGAGTATGTTTCTTTCTCTATTGGGCTCTGTAAGGATAAGTAGAAAAATATTGCCATAAAAATGTTTTATATCTTTATGCCACATACCTAGATATTTCTCCATTTCAAATATATAACAAATCCACCAACCACAATGCATATATGATTAATACATTTAAAAAAAGGATTCCTAAACATGCTACCAGAGACCCTATCACAGCTGAAATGTCTTCTATTCATGAGATTATTCCGAAAACTATCAATTCTATTAACTATATATTCATTATATTCTCACCTATCCCATATTCATCCCTTTTGCATAAATATTTCAGGAAAAATTGGTTTTTCTAGTTGGTAGATGCATATGATGTATGACATTTTCTTGATATACACATTTCCTGATAAATACATTTGTGTGCATGTGGTATTCATCTGCATGAGTGCTTTAAGTTCACTTACATGTACTCTTCTTTCCAATTATAAATCCGACATTACACATTGACTATTACCTCCTTAATCTCTCTCATTTTTTAACTCCTACCACATTTTTTGCTCTTTGACCTTCTGCTTTCTTATAGCCCCTTGATTTTTATTTTCTAATGTGAGCACTGACCTTATCTTCCTTTTTCATCCAGTTTATAATGCTGTTACTCTATAACTTCTTCTTTTGCTACTACCCAACACAGGGCAGGCACTGTTGTGTATGGTTTATAGATATTAAAAAAGGATTTTGCAGTGTGCAGTGGCTCACTGCTGTAATCCCAGCATTTTGGGAGGCCGAAGTGTGTGGATCACCTGAGGTCAAGAGTTCGAGACCACCCTGACTAACATGGTGAAACCTTTTCTCTGCTGAAAATATAAAATTAGCTAGGTGTGACAGCACATGCCTGTAATATCCGCTACTCCAGAGGCTGAGGCAGGAGAATCACGTGAAACCAGGAGGCCAAGGCTGCAGTGAGCTGAGATCATGCCATTGCACTCCAACATAGGCAACAGAGAGACACTCTGTCTCAAAAAAAAAAAAAAAAAAAAGGATTCACAACCCAGTGAGGCCGCTACTATTATTAATTCATTACGTAGATTAAGACACTAAGGCACAGAAAATATTGCACCACCATACTCTCGTAAATTGAAAATAATGGCTCTTTTTGTTCCATTACCTAAATCTTTCTCTTGCCAATATTTTAAACTTTTTTGTCATCTCACCCTTCCTCCTTCTTTTCTTCCACCAACCTTTCCTAGAATAATTGCAAGTTAGATGAAATACTTTCTCCTTACATCTAGGTAACTAAGTGATATTCTGGAAAACCAGAATACAGCTATACAGATATCATAGTCTGGCTGATTAGATATATATTATATATGTTTATATTAAAATATTATATATTATATATTATCTAAGATTATCTAATATTTATCAATTAACTTATAATTAATATTAATTAGTTAATTAATAATTAATATTAATAAGATATTAAATATATTTTATATATATATATATATATACCTCATCTGGAGACTCAACTAGGGTATTTATATATACCCACATCTAGAGGGTATATATGGAGACTCAATCTGGAGACTCAACTAGGGAAGAATATGCTTCTAAACACATCCCAGATGTTTGCAAGATGTTATGTCCTTATGATTGTATGACTGAGTTCCTGTTTTATTGCTAAATATCTATCAAGAACAGCTCTGAGATCCTAGATACAAGATCAGAGCTCCAATATCAGAGCTGATCTTGCCTATTCTTCTTGAAACTGTCTCCTTTCTTATCTTTGACCTGCAAGCCACTCTTAGGTCCTTGCCATATGACTACCTCTTGTAGACAGTTCACAAAATGGCTATTTGCTTCTTCAAGGCCAGCAGGAGAGATTTCGCATTTTGAACCTCTCCCTTCAAGAAGAGCCAAACCCTTTCAAAGGCCCTTTTGATTGAAGCACACCTCTCCGGGATAATCTCAATCCTTAACTTAATCTATTTTATCTAATCTCTTAATCCTTTACTCTTACCAAATGACTTCATTTCTTTGGAACATGGTGATACTAGTCACAAAGAGGACACTCTGATTTATGAAATGTGTGTTTCTTTCCATTCCTACCCATTTCCCCCTTTCAAAGAAAATAATATCATTGACTCTAAGGTTAATCTGTTTTTGTTTTGTTTTGTTGTGTTGTGTTGTGTTGTGTATTGTTTTGTTTTGTTTTGTTTTTCTGAGATGGAGTCTCGCTTTGACGCCCAGGCTGGAATGCAGTGGCGCAATCTCGGCTCACTGCAAGCTCCGCCTCCCAGGTTCACACCATTCTTCTGCTTCAGCCTCCAGAACAGCTGGGACTACAGGTGTCCGCCACCATGCCCGTCTAATTTTTTTTATTTTTAGTAGAGACGGGGTTTCACCGTGTTAGCCAGGATGGTCTCAATCTCCTGACCTCGTGATCCACCCACCTCGACTTTCCGAAGTGCTGGGATTACAGGCGTCAGCCACTGTGCCTGGCCTAAGGTTAATCTTTTTCTTTTCATCTGGATCCTTTTGACCCTCTGCTTTTTATTATCTTTTTTATTAATTATAAATAGTCTTCTTTATCTTCTATCTTTCAATACTATCTTTTTTTTTTTTTCAGCAAACACTGCTAGTTTACATAAGTTTCCCTCAAAATTTTAAAAGTTATTAACATTGCCTTCTTAAGGAAACTTTTTAGTGATTTTTTTCCTAGTTTCATCCCCTGAAAAATTACTATCACAAATATACATTGTGTATTTATATATTACACATATCTCAATGCTTTGCACATTAAAAAATAAGATTTTTTCATGCCCACCTACCAAAAAAAAAATCCCTAATTTTGCCCGTGAGGGTGATACTGTCCTCACTAAGAGTACAAGCTCTACACTATGACCACCTTGCCTTTGAAGCTACCATTCAACCTTCCTTCTCTTCGTGATGAACATTCTGGAAAGACTGAGGTCTTCCCTCCTATCCATTTCTCAGGTTCTTACAATTTAACTTCTGCCCTCACCATTTTCTTGAATTTTTCACAAAGGTCATCATTGTCTTATTCTTTGCTTAATCTAATAGACACATTTTAGTCCTTATTACATTTGAACTCTTTTTGACAATTTACATTGCTGATCTTGCCTTTACTTCTTGAAACTGTCTCTTTTCTTGTCTTTGAAGAAAGCAATGTTTTCTATGTGACCTGGTTCACTCTTTTCTGTGTGTCATGGTTTTTTTTTTTTTTTTAAATTTTTTTTTTAACCTCCAAATCACTTAGAATTCCATATTCAACTTCTATTTACCTTTATATATTTTGTGTGTTATTTCATCCCCTGTCCTCACCTACCACCTCTATGCTGATAAGCCAGCTCTTGTCTTCCTCTATATTTCTCTGGAGCTCCAGGAACATTCACCTTTCTGATCTGTATGGCCCACAAATACACAGAGCCACCATTTTCGTCACTACTGCTGGTTCCTGCCTACCTTTCTTATTTGAACAAAACACATTATTTTCAATCTAACTTATATGACTTGAGCATCTTCTTTCTTGTTCTTTATCTCTCAGTCACCATAATTATTTATGTATAAGAAGGTTAAAAGATATTATTTATTTTGATTTTCATTCTGAATCATCTGAACCAAAGGATTAACATGAATCCATTAATAAAAGCTTTTTGTCTTCCATCCAAATATCCTCCAGCACATCATCTTTACTGCAGCCATAGAATATTTTTAAAATCTAAATCTGGTCATTTTGCTTAAAACTATTTGATATAACTGTATTTAAATAAAATACGAAATCCTTAGTATTCACACATTGTCTTTTGATAATTAGCCAGTATCTAACAAGTTTATCACTTGAGCTCTCTTGCCTGTCCTAAATTCTACTATCACAAATCTCATGTCTAGAAAAATTATATCATTAATGATTTTTATATACTATATCATTGATGATCTTATATATTACATCATTGATGATTTTTATATAGTATATCATTGATGATCTTATATACTATATCATTGATGATTTTTATATACTATATAATTGATGATTTTCATATATTCTATATTATTGATTATTTTTATGTGATTTTAACTCATTTGTATACAAAAATCATCAATGTTATAGTTTTTCCAGACGTAACATTTGTTACAGAAGACTTTGGGACTGCCAAGAGAGTTCAAGTAATGAACTGTGTTATTAGGCACAAGCAAATTTTTTTTTTTTTTTGAGACGGAGTCTGGCTCTGTCGCCCAGGCTGGAGTGCTGTGGCATGATCTGGGCTCACTGCAAGCTCCGCCTCCCGGGTTCACGCCATTCTCCTGCCTCAGCCTCCTGAGTAGCTGGGACTACAGGTGCCTGCCACCACGCCTGGCTAATTTTTTTGTATTTTTGGTAGAGACAGGGTTTCACTGTGTTAACCAGGATGGTCTCGAACTCCTGACCTCGTGATCCACCTGCCTCGGCCTCCACAAGCAAATTTTTAAAAGATAATGTGTGAATACTAAGGAACTTGTATTTTATTTAAATCCAGTAAATCATTAAGTCATGAGTTCAGTAGAGCTCAGTTTCCATTTTCACCTTTCAATATATGTAGGGCCTTAGTTAATTCATTGCAATTCCATAGCATTAAAATTTATGTTCTATTTACTTTATTTTATCTTTTTAGTTTCCACATGAAACTCATTTTTTTATAATAAATCCAACTTAAAATTCCTCTAGTCTTTTCTTGAAGGTTGAATCTAAGTTCCAGGGACTTATTTTTCTTCATGGGATGGGACAGAGCGGATAACACAGGGTTAATTCTGGTCATCTATCCATGTTGACATCAATAGGCTTGATAGTCCATTTTGTTATTTGTTTGGCAAATCTACACTTATTCTGGCTACGAGTTTCCTTTATGCATATGCCTCTTTGATGGTTCTCAAGGTCATGTTTATACCTCTCAAGCACAGAAAATTTAAACTGGGACTTACCGAGACTCTGTAAGATGAAATCAGCCCTATAAAATTGCCTCATACAAGGTGCTGCTCCTTCTAATCTGCTCTTCTTTGTTAAGGTAGCTCAAAGTTCTTGACAAAATTGTTGATCCATTGCAGGAGCCCACCTGAGAAGCAGAACATAGGTATTATTCTAATATCCACATACTTATTATATGTTTTTGTAGTATGTGTACCTCTCTTTAGAATGCACTTTGACATCTTGGTACATATAGCTCCTTATCATAGAGCATAATCAGCTTTTAACTCATTTGATTCCATTGAGCTTAATTTCTGAATTCCTTTACCTCTCTTATGACCCAGATCAGAAGATCTAGGAAGATAAATTTAGATAAGCTTATGACTGATCCTTCTGAGCATCTTGGTGTGAGGGTAAACTGGGCCTGAAATTGTGCCTGCACTCTACTTGCCAAGTCCTGTATCCTGGTTAGGGACAGCCCAGGAGAAGGAGCACCCTTCTGCAATTTAGTAGTCATATTATCTTGTAGAACTCTCTTAAACCCACAGTCATGTCCTGGTAATATTGAACAAGTTCTAGTTCCCAAATGTACCCTACACTCTAGTGCCTGGTTGCCTTATATATATAATTTGTCTACCTCATCTTCTTTAGCTTAATAATTTCCACACAGCCTTAGACTTCATCTCAAGGACCATATCATTAAGGAAGCCTCTAGCTTTTTTCTCTCTTTTTTGTCCAATAACTAATCCTCTTACGATTATTCTCCGTTTAGGGTTGTTGTAGGTATTACGTGAGTTAACACATACAGCCTGCTTAGCCACATGTTTTGGGTATATATTCAGCACTAACAAATACAGCACCTCATCTCTTTTCAGTGCTCAGTCATACTGGTTAAATAATGATTAATTTGATAAAGAATCTGAAAAGTTATAAATATCCACTCTAAATCTCTGTTAAAATCTTTTGACAACTTTGACAGCCTGGCTCTTATTTTGTCTTCCACCATATGGTGTCTAAGTTTTACTCTTTCTTCTGCAAATCCCTTGAAATGAATCTGTCCTGGCATGGTGGCTCACGCCTGTAATCCTAGCAGTTTGGGAGGCCGAGGTGAGTGGATCACGTGAGATCAGTGGTTTGAAACCAGCCTAGCCAACATGGCGAAACCCCATCTGTACTAAAAATACAAAAATTAGCCGGGCATGGTGGTGCATGCCTGTAATCCCCACTACTCGGGAGGCTGAGGCAGGAGAATCACTTGAGCCCTGGAGGCAGAGGTTGCAGTGAGCCAAGATCATGCCACTGCACTCCAGCCTGGGCAGCAGAGTGAGACTCTGTCAAAAAAAAAAAAAAGAAAAGAAATTAATCTGTCTTTGCTGTAAATAAAAAAAAAATACTTTTTTCACTTTCTTTATTACAGCACTAAATATTATTGGCACTGCAATATTTAAATGTGGAGATAATACTACTATATTCTTCTTAGATGGGTAGCAAGTCAGTTTGTTTCTTTTTTGGAACAGGTACATATATCTATTGATTTTTTAAAAAATGTCATACCACCTAGGAAAGGAAAGAATTTAATTGGCAGCATGGAAGATTTTGTTTTGTAAGCCCCAAACTTTAATACATGTATTCCATATCATGTGTGTGTGTGAATGTATGTGCACACATATACTTCTTCACGTGTATACTCAGAGGAGAAAAATAGTATATTCTACGGTACAGGGGATTCAACCGCAACTCCCAACAATTCATATTCTGTTTAATCCTCTTCTTTTGAGAGTGTGCAAGTCCTATAAATATAATGAGAAAGCACTTCTGCGATTATGTTACCTTATATAGCAAACGAGATTTTACAGATGTAATTGGAGTCACTAATTTATTGACTTTGAGATATGCAAATAAGGAATTATCCTGAGTGGACTAAACCTAATCAGTGAGCCCTTAAAATGAGGAACCCCTTCCTTTGATGGAGCCAGATACTATGGACCACATGGCTAGGTTGTGAGGATGGTCTCTAGAAACACGTTTGGTTCTGAAACTAAAGACATCCTTGGCCAACAACCAGCAAGCAAGTACGGAACTCAGTCCTACATCCTCAAGGAAAATAACTTTGCCAACAGTTATTCTGAATGTGCTTGGAAGAGAAAGCTAAGACTCAGATAGTACTGAGGCTCCACCTGATACCTTGATTTCAGCCTGTGAGACCCTGAGCAGTGGAGCCAGCAAACCTGTGCCGAGACTCCTGATCCGAGGAAAGTGTGAGTGCTATGAACTCCATATTTATGTCTCCCCCAAATTTGTATGTTGAAACTCTAACCCACAATGGGATAGCATTAGGAGGTAGAGCCTTTGGGAGATAATTAGGTTTAGGTGAAGTCCCCAAGATGGGGTCTCCATGGTGGAATCAGTGTCCTTATAAGGAGATGAAGAGACTCAATCTCCCTCTTTCTCTCTCTCTGCCACGTGAGGATATACCAAGAAGGCAGCAATCTGCAAACGAGGAGGAGGGCCCACAGCAGGACCCGAGTTGGCCAGCACCTTGATTTTTGACTTTTCAGCCTCCAAAACTGTGAGAAATAATTTCCTATTGTTTAAGCCACCCAGTCTATGGGATTCCTGTTATAGCAGCCCAAACTGACTAAGAGAGTGATATCATACATTTGAGCTGTTTTAAGCCTCTAAATTTGTGATACTTTGTCACACAACAGTAGATAACTAATAGAGTTGTTTTGAATACAACGATAAGCCTCTGTTTTCTGATTGAGACTTATAAGCACCTCACCTGTTGTTTGTGGCTGTGTAAAGAGCACTAAGCCTTCTCCAAAAAGTGCTTCATAGAAAAACACCTGTGAAGCACCGCAGAGGAGGCCAGGTGCAGCCATCAGCATCGGTATTTAGGAGAGAAAGACTATGATATTCACCTTGGACAAGGCTCCACACCAACAGGGTGGATACGTTTTATTTTAACAGAACCAGTTCACTCTCTTTCTCCAAGAAGACTATATCCTTCTTTGCTAATGACAGCATACTGAGAGAGAAAGAAAGTAATCATGTAAAGTTGCTCTACTCCAAGAAGAATTAAATGGAGCACCTGTAATTATCTCCTTTCTCCATGCAAAAATACCTTCAAGTGACACTATGGAGAGCTCATTTAGGCCAACTGCAGAGTGACAGTTTTCTCCTTCTGCAGGAAAAGGATAATCAGCTTCATTAATCCATTCAGACCTCCAGGGTATCATTTATTAAATTGCTCCCAATGTGCCTTATTCACTCCCAGGAAATAATTTACATACTAGGGAAATTTGATTCACTATCAAGCATATCCCATTTTAAACAATTCTCATTTTCATTCGTTGGTAGAAGGTAATAACTTATGCAAAATATGTGCAGGCGTAGATTATGCCATGCTGGGAAATTATTTAAGTATTACTGTCAGGATACCAATATTCCATAAAAATATCTGCAACATGCAATTCAATGAATTTAATGAAGATTGTTTTTCGTGTTTTTCTTGCCCTTTTCCTTCCCCTCCAAACAATTAAAAGTAATCTTACATAAAATTTTAGGACCTGAAAGCATAGACTTATTGACAAACAAGAATGAAAATCATAGAAGTGGCTTCTCTATTTCATTATTCTCTCGGCCTTTCAACTGAAATCACAGTTGAGGCTATTTTTTTGTTGTTGTTGTTATATAAGCCACCATCTAAACATTTACTTATATTTTTGAGACACTTTGCTTCCTTCCAGACTGAAACACTAGCCATCTGATTCATGCAGGAAACTTTTTGGTTTTAAGTTACATTAATAAAATCATGTTTCAACTGGTTAAGCTCTATTTTCTAGAATAAGAACACTCTAATGATAACGAATATGTATACGTAGCACTTACCCTGTGTCCAGGTATTGTTCCAACTGCTTTACACATCTTCATTCTAATATTCCCTTAAACAAACCTGTGAGGCAGTTGTTAGTGTTAACACAATTGAAAAATAAGGAAATTGAGTCACAGCAATTAGACAAAACAGAAATTACTCATGAATTTTTTATGATGAATAGTCTCTATCAGACTGCTTGATTTAAAAAATACAAATACTTCACTCTTGCAGGGATAGCTACTAAACTTCAAGTGGAGTAAATGATAATAGTGAATAAGACAACACATAAAAATCTCTTCAGTTCTCAAATGTTACCTGCTGCCTTGAGTTGTTAATGAATGGCCTCAAATGAGAAAAATCAGACCTAGTTCCTGCCCTCCCACTAACTAGCTGTGCTTCTTAATACTCCTGTTATCTTACTAGAAAATAAGTTAATGATGCTCGCAAGCATCCTTTAAGCAATGAAACTCTAACTTTTTTTTCCCAAGATTTATCTGTAAATGGTATATGACTTGACTAAAAACTGAAAAATAAAGTTATAACCAGGAATACGTTAAGACGTAAATTCCTCAAAACTCACCCCCTCCGCTGAAACAACACTGCATAATTATAGTTGGGGGATATATTTTCTAAAGAACAAAAATGGAGTAAATCCTCTAATATATTGAATTTGCTTCTCAACAAATCTGCCAATATCCAACTCCAAATGTGATGGCAAAATATTTCCTTATCCAGGTAGCACATGACAGCTTATACAATCAATATGCTGGCCAGCAGCAGATTGAGTGTCTTGTCCCCTAACACATTATTTTTCACTGACACAGCAAAATCTTAAGATCAAATAAATAGAAATTGAGCCTTCCACCCCTCTTTCTAGGCTCAGAGCAGAGTTTGCAGAATGCTGTGAAGTTCACATCACTTCCCCTGCTGCAATCGGTCATGTATTTAAATCTTAAAAGATGTAAATTGTAGGCTTATAAGAGTGAGAGCCCCGTGTCCATGTAAGCAGAAAATATTTTAAATTATTCTCTGACAGTGCAAAAATATAGCTACTGAGATTTTAGCTGACGGACAGTTGGGAACTTGGAATGTAAATCAGAAAGTCAGCCAAGAAACAGGGTTTTTCTTGCTGGTGTGAAGGTTATTATTACTATCCTTTTCTCTCCCTGAGCACTAAGCTTTTAATTTTGGCATTTGCAAGACAATGTCAGGCAAGCCTCTGCACAGTTTCACAGCCTAGAGTATTTTCAGTGAAATAACACATCGATTAAATGAATGTGACTGAAACGTTTGCTGTTCCAGATGTAAATAAATTACTCTCTGGTATTTATTTAACTGCATTCATCAAAAGATTATGTTGGGACATGGGCGTTATCAGACTTCTTGAGGAGTGTGGGTAGAATATTTGTAACCTAGACTTTTCACCCATGAATCTAAGTTTCTGGAAGGCATTAGTGGAATGCTGAGGAATATCTGAGCCAAGAATCTGAGCTCATAAAATACTCAGTTCAGAAAAGAGCCACCAAGATGAGACTGCTACCAGCTGAGACACATGACAAGGAGACCATGATTTTGTAGGAATTTGTTTCTCCACAGAAAGCCTATTTGTGATACTTTAAAGCTGTGTGTAGGTGTTAGTGCTTAATGATGCTGAAAGACTGAGGAAAGGTACGGAATAGAACAATTTTTTAGAGTACATGCTCTGCAATCAGATAGTGCTAGAGCCCAATTTTGCTTCTTTTTCTAACTTGTGTTGTGATATTTGGCAAATAGCCAAATATTTTTAAGTGCTTGGCTTTAAAATTGCGGAATATACCTTATTTTTTTTCTACAAATTATGCAAGAGAATTCATAAAAATACGTTGCATGTTTCTTGGCACCAAAACGTCAAAAAATAAATTTTATTATGGTGAGCTAATTCCAAAAGGCTTAGAAGAAGTTGAACAAATGCTTTACCTGACCTTCAGAGGAACTGAAACTATTATGTTCTATAATGTTGGGGTAGAATTTAGACAGGGGACCCATCTTTCAGGCACTTAGTGAATGTTGACAGAAAGAAATGGCTTCCACTTAAAAAGAATTGGAAAGACTATAGATTTTATTTTACCTTCTTTTGGAAAGAGTTTTTAAAGGTAATATTACAGAACCGAATATAACTTGGTCTTAAAAAATAAAGTAGTTGGGGATTCTCATTTAAAAAATTTGCATTTGTAATGACTAATTTCGATCAGGCAAATAATTACTGGCAATCCTCTGTAATCTTTTTACTCCATATTTAAAGGTTTCTAACCTTTATCATTTCATATTTCTTTTGTGTTTTAGCCAATACTAGGCTGAAGAGTTGGTAAGCATGTCATTAAAACTTGTTGAAATTAAAGAAATGGTTGAATCATAGAAGAAGAGATTTTGAATATATCTTAAGGAGAAGTGTGTTTTTTTTAACAGCCAAGAAAGGTGATGTAGATATGATTCCAGACATTTGAAGGAAACTCCAATTTTTTAAAATATTTGGACTACTCCTCTATTCAGTTTTAATTGTATGAGTATTTGCTAAGGAGAAAAACTAAGCAATTATTGATGGAGAACTAAAATACTAATTGTAACTAATGTCATTATTTAAAGGTTCTGATAAAAGCATTTTATTATTTCAAAGAATCAAAGGCTATAATGGTTTATAGTATTACAAATTTTAGAATAAATTTTTAAAAATCTTGATGTTTTAGAATGTATAAACCAAAGTAGTTTTGTTCAAAGTACTAAGTAGATTAGTTCTGTGAAAGCTGTCTATACTGCACTTTTCTCTAAAGCAAATTATATTTTGCTATTTATTTCTATGACAAAAAAATCCCATGAAAAATATCTCAGGAGAGAGAGATACAAAATGAAAAATGGATTTGGTTGCTGCTTAGGGGTGTAATCATCCTATGAAGGTGTGAGAATATTTTTAGGATTTTTGTAAAACTTCTTTATTGAGTCTGGGTTTTATGCTTACATGCTTGAGAAACAGTCATGTTGGTCATCATTTGCTGCCTCTGCTATTTCTTTCTCCTTTACTGACCCAGAGGACCCAGAATGTTTTAGGATGCTTTCATATACTTTCTCCCATCATATATACATATAGCTCTCTTTAAACTCCTCAAAACACTGCAAACCTTTACCAAAGCTTTGCTTAACCAGCCTCAGTACTAAAAACAAATACATGTCATGAGCAAGCAGCAAGTAATTCACAATTTCTTTTTCTTTTTTTTTTTTTTTTTTTGAGACAAGAGTATCGCCCTGTCACCCAAGCTGGAGTGCAGTGGCTTGATCTCAGCTCACTGCAACCTCTGCCTCCTGGGTTCAAGTGATTCTCCTGCCTCAGCCTCCCGAGTAGCTGGGACTACAGGCACGCGCCACTACACCCAACTCATTTTTTGTATTTTTAGTAGAGATGGGGTTTCACCATGTTGGCCAGGCTGGTCTCGAACTCCTGGCCTCAGGTGATCTGCCCGCCTCGGCCTCCCAAGTAATTCACAATTTTTAAACATAATATGAAAGTTTTATGGTCCTAGAAGACGCCCACATAGCAAAGGAAATGTTCAAAGTGTGTGCAATGGCCTGTGTGCAAAAGAGATAAACCTACTGTGCAAGCCCCAATTTAAGACCTGCTTATTTCCATCTGGAAATGAGTGCCACATATGTGGGTTTTTTTCAGAGAGTAACCTTTGTCCCACCTAATCATCATGAAATATTCTAAAATCCTGCATTATTCAAATTTAAATGACACTTGTGGTTGACAATGAACACTAGTGAAGTAGTGAAAATCTGAACTGATTTTAAAAATTGATGTAAATATTCTAATTCTTTCCATGTGTAGGCTAAGAACAATCTAATTTACATGACTTAACATAATACTTACCATCTTAGTTTGAAATTTTTGCATTTAGATATAAATGACTATTTTCTTTGTAAAAAGTGGTTGGACATGATATTTTGCTTTATAAAACTTATGAGACAGAGTCAATTCTGCTACCTTCTCCAAAAGAAAGTCGTTCTCAAGAATTGACATCTACCATCCCCCAAATTGTAAAATGCCCACAAGCTCCAGACATTCACTATGTAGCTATTAAAACAAATGAATTAATAGCTACTAAGACATTTTTCAAAATCACTCAACTGAGTTACCCATTACACTAATAATTCATAGCACAGTTAATTATTCAGTAAATCACAAGATGAAAATTATACATGTCATAAGGTGACTATCATATGCATTTACATATATAGCTACAAATACATAGAAAAAGAGCTAAAAGAAAGTATGTTTCTAATGATTATTTTATTAGGTCATATAATTAGCTGTTTTTATTAGTTATTTTTGTTTTTTTTTATTTTCTCTAATGTTGTTACTTTTATAATAAAGAGTTGGAACTTAGAACTTAAAATAAGAAACACTCTAAGAAAAAAATTAGACAAAGCCACTACTCATAACTGTGATGTTCAGGTTTGGGATTTTTTTATTGTTAGAATTGATGGTAGAAAAGGTATAACGTTGCCTAAGAAAGCCTTCAAATATAATTGTCTTAGACTGTACTGCTACAACAGAATAACTAAGACTAGGTAATTTATAAAAAATAAAAATTTATTTCTCAAAGTTTTGAAGGCTGGGAAGTCAAAGATCAAGGCACTGGTAGGGTTGATGTCTGGTAAGGGTCTCCTCTCCACTTTCAAGTTGAATCCTCCAGAGAGAAGGAATACCGCTTTTCACACGGCAGAAAAGTGGAGGAGGTGGTGGGGCACAAACTTGTCCATTTATAAAGAACACACTCCCACTATAATGGTGTCAATCCATTGAAGAGGAGAGAACCTTCATGAACTAATCACATCTTCTTTTCTTTTTTTTTTTTTTGAGTCGGAGTCTCATTCTGTTGCTCAGGCTGGAGTGCAGTGGCATGACCTTGGCTCACTGCAAGCTCTGCCTCCCAGGTTCAAGCAATCTTCCCACCTCAGCCTCCCATTTGGCTGGGATTACACATTTGTGCCACCATATCTGGCTGATTTTTGTATTTTTAATAGAGATGGGGTTTCACCTTGTTGGCCAGGCTGGTCTTGAACTCCTGACCTCAAGTGATCCTGCCTACCTCAGCTAATCACATCTTAACAGACCTACCACTTAACACTGTTACAATGGCAACTAAGTCTCCAATACATGCTTTTTGGGTGACACATCCAAGCCACAGCAATGATCAACTTCTTTACCATCCATGACATAATGATATATTGAGAGATCATAGAACCGATTTTGACTTCAAAAAGGAAATACGGGCTGTATAATTTAGATGGCTCTAGAAGTATTTGTCTTGTGTATACAAAATGTATTTTGTCTTGTTAGTTTTTTTAACAATTGTATCTACAAAGAGATTATGCAGTAAGTTTTATATACTATCTTGGAGTATTTTGGAAATTATAAAATTACAGTGTTTGTATATTATGATTTTTTACAGCCTAGATATTTTCTCTTTTCTCAATTTTACTAAATGGCCCTGATAAAAGCTATAGGAAGTTAAACTGGATGGATGGATGTTATTCATATTAGTAATGGTTTGAATAGAGTTATTTTTTAAAGCAAAGACTTATGAAAATAAGGAACAAGTATTATATCTTCACTTTGGAGAATATTTTCTGAAGGAAGAATTCACGATTTTGACTATGCAACTGTCATAGCTGTTTATGAAAATGCACTCTCCTTGTAGATTCAATTGTTAACAAAATTAACAAGACAAATACATTTTGTGCTTCACCAGTCTTTCCAAATTATCTGTTCAAATTAAAGATGATAATTGAATGAAAGGGTGAATGACTACAAGCTAAAAATAAAATTTCAACCAGCAAAAAACAATGGTGTCTACAGCAAGAGGCTACATACAAGTTCACAATCTGGAACTTGTTATGCCCAATAACTCTGCCTTTTTCAAAACCTTGCTTTCTTATAACTTCAAACATTTTAGTATCTCTTCTTCTCTTCCAGTTAATTTATGTGAGGAACCATATTGTAGCAGATCCTTCACCAGATTAAAACTTCCAAACTTCCGACAATATGAGATTTTCAAAGTGATCATTACTCTTTTGCTTTTTACTTCCATACTTACATAGAACCCCAACAAATGTTGAACCCACATATTTACTCTCCTAAAATTGCTACTGAAAAAGCATGCATTGAACTGGCTGGATTCATCTTTAAATGCAAAAAGATAAATGTAAAATGGGTAATACTACCAAGTAGTCCAACTTTTTGTCCATTAAATTTGTTTTATTTTTATCTCACATAATTATTTTGTATATTCAAGTGTCTCCTCCAACCACCTATACCTTCTCCAGTCTTCACCTATAGTGTGTAACCTTGACTCAAAGCTCATTTTGAAATTGGATCTCAATCAATATTACCTCTCTCAATATTCTATTACCAACCGAATAGTCATACTTATATGTGGTCCTGTATTCTTCATCTAATTTTACCATGTAAAATTGTCCTGTGTGATTAGTTACTACCAAAGGCCATTTCTTTTATATTTGCTATGGCGCTCATCCTCTCTTAATTACTTATGAACTATATTCCAGCTGTTATTGAAGCACACAAACATAGAGTGTTTGGTCATGTACTTCTTTTGGTCATCTGCCTCATTTCCCTTCTTTAAGTTACTGCAAGAACATATTTCACATGAAAAAATACTGAGATTTTCTCCCCTGCCAATGACATTTTAAATTATCTAATACAATTTTCAACATATGCTTTAGAATTCTTGTCAAGGTCACAGAGAGCATTTTCATGGCTAAAATCAATAGAAGTTGCTTTGTCTTCATTTTAAGCAACCACTAAGCAGTGTTTAATACAATTGAGCTCTTTGAAAAAATTACTGGTATTCCTCATTGGATATTGCTTCTCTATATTCTTCAACAGTTGCTGGTTCTGAATAGAATTTAAACTCTGGGCTATTTTAGGGAACATCCCTGAGTCCCTTTTGGTTTTTGTTGTTCTTTTCTATCTACATTCTTTCCCTAGGTCATTCCACCTATATGTAACTTCCCCCTATGTACTTTTGACTCTCTATCTATCTATCTATCTATCATCTATCTATCTATCTATCTATCATCTATCTATCTATCTATCTATCAATCATCTATCAATCATCTATTTATCTATCTCTAATGCCTCCTGATGTTCCAACTGTATATAAAACTTATTGCATAATTGCTATACTTGAATGTTTAAGTCATAATAAAATTTACGTGCCCACAATTTTTTACTATATCTTCAACCTAATCCTTAACCAATCTTACCCATTTCACCTAAGTGTTCTAGCTAAATTTTAGAATCCATCCTTCTTTAACTCTAATAGTTCTACCCTAATGCAAAAAAAGACTTATATGTCTTCTGGATAACTACATTTATTGTCTAAATCAGTGTTTTGTTATAGTAGTTACTAAGCAAATATTTTCAAATAAAAGAAACTCCATAGGTCTTTAAAACTGCTTCTTTTTTTAGAAATAAGAGAAATTAAGAAATCAAGAATTTTTACTATTTTGTGGATATAAACTTAGTTGTAAGAAATAAAAACAAAATTTTAAGAATTTTTTTTTATAACAAGGAGTCAAGAGGTATAGAATCCAAGGTTTGTATGTCAACCCAGTTTTCGTAGAAAGAATTCAGGCTTTCTCTATCATTGCTACAGGATGACCACTATAGTCTCCAGTATTATACACTTAGGTAACAATGACCAAGCAAGAAGCAAAAAGTTGGTGCAGTGTTATTTTTCCTTGTAATATTGTAATGAGAAAAGCCCATTAGTTTGTGGTGTTCAGGTGACAACTGCTTAATATAACTACACTTTGACCAACTGATGCTTATGAAAGTCCTCCCCCTTGCTTCTCTCTGTTCCCTCCCACCTCTCCTAATATCTCAGATACTCTGAGTGTGTTATGTAATTAAGTGACCCTTTTGACATGCTGTGACAAATTTAGGAAAACAAATTTTCTTTTCGGTAACACCTATGACTGCCGATTAGATTTCATATCCAACCAGTTTGGTGAACACATACAAAATGTAGCCTCTCTTTAATTAAAAAATAATTTTCACCTTTAACCTTGCTGTTTCTTCAATTTTCTCATCATCACCAACCTCTGGCTCATGAAGCCCATCATTGATGAGAGCATTTATAAACTTTACGCTCCTATACTTGGTGCTAGTCATGCCATTAGTGCAGCTATCTAGTAAATTTATGTGGGGAAGACAAAGGAGCAGGTGGCTGGTTTCTTTGGAGTAGATAGAAACAACTATTCTCACTTTTTCCCCTTTATAACCAGGAAGAACTACAAAGGTCCTCATTAGCTTCTCCTTATTTCTCATTGGCTGTATCATATGTTCACTCTATGCCAATAGATGGCAAACGAAACAAGATGGCTATGATTGACTTAGTCTGATCATGATTAACTTTTTCAAGGCTTATCAAAGAATTGGAAGAAAAAAGGAGGAAGTGCTGTGAATTAAATAACTAACAATGTCTTATACAATGGCCATGTAAAAAAGATTGGCAAATTTAGCAAATAAAAGTACAGATTGTCCAGTTAAATTTGAACATCAGATTAACAAAAAAGTAATTTTTAGAATAAGTATAGAATTATTTAGTACAACTATATAAATATATACTTCTACTAAAAATGATTATTATTCAGTGTTGATCTGTGTCATGGTTTGGCTGTGTTCCCACCCAAATCTCATCTTGATTTGTAGTTCCTATAATCCCCACATGTCATGGGAGGGACCTGGTGGGAGGTAATTAAATCATGGGAGGAGTTACATCCATGCTGCTGTTGTTGCGATATTGAGTAAATTCTCATGAGATCTGATGGTTTTATAAGGTGTTTTCCCCCTTTGCTCAGCACTTCTCTCTCTTGCTCCTGCTGCCATGTGAAGAACATGTTTGCTTCCCCTTCCAACATGATTGTAAGTTCCCTGAGGACTCCTCAGTCATGCAGAAATGTGAGTCAATTAAATCTCTTTCCTTTATAAATTGCCCAGTCTTGGGTAGCTCTTTATAGCAGTGTGAGAACGGAATAATACAATCTGAAACCCACATTCAACTGAACTTCCTGTACATTACCTGGCAAACCTATGTTTAACCAAAGTGTAAAGAAGCAAATGTTTGTTATTCTTCCATCCCAAATGGTGTTTCAGGGCACTCTTATTCCATAAAATATTCAACACCAAGGTACACCAAAGTCTTTTCACTGACACAGAAGTTCAAGCCTCCCATTTCGGTCTTTTTGCAAGCATCCCCTCTGCTTCTATCATTCTGTATTCAGGGATTTTCTTTTGATCCTGAGCAGTAAGGCATGAAGAAGAAAGCTTAGAAAGAGAAGAGCTAGAACTAATTTAAACTTGGTTGACTTTCTATCTATGTGACCATGCCTATGCCACTGCTTAAAATGCTATGAGTATATCTGAGATTAAAGTAGCTTAAGATATTTTTAGAAGATGCCATAATAATATATTATTATATGCAATAAATAAGTACTAAGGAGTCTTTTATTCTGAAGCTTGCTAATCAGACAACTTCATTTTGCTGAGGCATTAACTGTTCTCCAGTCTCAAAATATATGTTGGAAATTCTTAAAAAAAATACTGTTAATATTGTCAAACAGAGAATTTTAGACTTCATGGTAGCTTCCAGATGACCATGTTGTCAGTCAACTCATCAACTCTTAAAACACACAAAATTTAGACAATTACCTGCTCTACTTCTGTTCAATATATGCTACTACCTGCTTTCCAAGGAATAGTACAACCATTTAACAGTTCCAAAGAGTATCTGTGACCAAATTTACCTTCCTGTTGGATCCCCAATAAAGATGCAAGGAAGAACAGTCACAAAGTTTGCAGATGTTTCTAACTTCATCCTGTAATATTTTGGAATAGAGAGAGTTTTCCACAGGCTGAGTACCACTTGAGCTAATATTAATGAATCTCAGAATATAATATTATCTTAGAAAATAATAGTATCTAAGTGTGTTCTAACACAAGTGTAAATGAGCATTCTCTTATATCAAGGAGGTCTAACAGATGGCTATCAAAACACTGCTATTTAGCCGAGTTTCTGTTACCACATCAATGTAGTAGAAGAGCATGATCAACCTCTAAGTTTTACCCCATCTGGAAGCAGTTTATCTCCAAGCTCTATAGTTTTTAAATAATTTTTTTAAGTCACTATAAAGAGAGACAGAATGAGAGAGAGAAAGAGAGACAATTTCCCTTCTGAACCATGTAAAAATGTGACCTTAAAGTCAGATGGTTTTGGGTTTAAAAATAAAAATTTGAGACAATGGACAGTTAACAGGGAAATACAGCTATTCATCTAGTAATATAGAAAATATATTTACATTTTTTGGCTTTAAGATTTTTTGCTTTTTGTTTTCATTACATATCATATGTCTAAAGGCTATATTAAAACTTTGCATGGTTTTATCTTGTATGCATAACTAAGGGAAAGCCTACAGTAGCCACTAAAAAAGGGTAATACTGAAATTATTTTGCTATTGTAGTGATCTGCTTCATATTGTAAGTATAGACATAACTTGGTATATCTAGTAAATATACTATTATAACCCACATGGCCATATTGCTATTAAAAATTTGAAATTTTTATTTTTCACACAAAATTCAAGTGAGCCTATTTGTAGTTTAACTCTTAAGACACCAAAAAAAAAAAAAAAAAAACCCAAAAGTGCATGTTTCAATTTTGAAAGATCTTTAAAATAAATTATGATGGTGCATGGGGCAACATTCAGTCATCAGAGAATATTTCTTATAAAATACAATGAGTTAATTTATAGAAGAGATTAAAAAAGACACTTATCTATTTTCCTTCTAAAATATTATTTCCAAGTATAATCTTTGAAAATTGAATACTTAGAGTAAATGTTCACATTTACAAGAAACATTTAAATTTAGTGTCAGTCTGCCTTTACATTTCTATTCAAACCAACAAAATGAGTTGAGGTCATTTCAAAAAGTGTGAAAACTCAAAGTGTTAATTTACTGTCTTATTTATTCTTTTAATTCAAGATTACTATAAATGACCCTTTGCCTTTGTTAAAATTGGTTACTTAAATAAGCATTGCAATTAAATTCTAACCACTGAATGTCAATTACTTGTAGATTAGGAATATATTTATTTTGATCACTAAGGAAATTGATTTTGTATGTCTTTTCAAACACAGTGAGATCTCAGCATTTATCTCATTTGGATCAGATGAGAGTCCAAGTACATTCCTCAAGTAAATTTCTTTTTATATTTTTTTCTTAGCTTTGA
The DNA here is from genome assembly GCF_009828535.3 of Hylobates moloch. Taxonomy (NCBI): domain Eukaryota; kingdom Metazoa; phylum Chordata; class Mammalia; order Primates; family Hylobatidae; genus Hylobates; species Hylobates moloch. The sequence goes on from NW_026652305.1 coordinate 2,422,635, forward strand.
ATATTATGGGTTTTTTTTGGTGTGTTGTTTTATTTTATTTATTTATTTATTATTGTTATTATTATTACTTTTTGCGGTAGAGTCTCACTCTGTTGCCCAGGATGGAGTTCAGTGACACGATCTCAGTTCACCAAGACCTTGGCCTCCCGAGTTAAAGCGATTCTCCTCCCTCAGCCTCCCAAGTAGCTGGGACTACAGGTGCGCACCACTGTGCCTGGCTAATTTTTGTATTTTTAGCAGAGACGGGTTCACTGTGTTGTCCAGGCTGCTCTCGAACCCCTGACCTTGTTATCCTCCTGCCTCAGCCTCCCAAAGTGCTGGGATTACAAGCGTGAGCCACTGCACTGGCTTTATGTTATATTTGTGGGCCAGGTGTTTTAATGTATTTTCATATATATGGCTGTTATGGTACTCTAAGTATAAATTAAAACATAATTATATTTCTTCTCATGTCTTTAAAACAACTCTCTGACAATGCTTTACCCTTGGATATAACAATGATATTAAAGAGATGCTTCACTTATGGTTTAATAGAATTTTTTGAAAATACCTCTAGAATTATCTTTAATGAGTTGTTACTTTCATGCAGCAGTTACAGATGAAATATTTATTTGATGCAAATTTTAAAATAATCAAAATATAATTTCTTGGAGCTAATTATTCCCAGAAAATGCTTTAGTATGGGTTTTGAAAGTTGTATTAAACAGTGAACAAAAACAATTTATTTTCGCCAGTTATAAATTGTTCACTTTATAAAAGATTTATATTCAGGGAGTTCTAGAAAATTTTTATAAAAGCATGGAAGAAAATAACAAAGGGTAGGATGGAAAATGATTCAAGGAAATGGAGAAGAAAACAATTTAATTCACTTGGGGAATGATATTTAAATTTAGAAATATTTTCACTGATAATTTGCTACTTTTAAATTCTGAAGACCAGCATCTATTAGCTAAAATGTATTTAGTTTTCTCCACAAATATGATCTACTATATTTGGTATTTTTTTTGCAAGTAACTAAAAAATCCAGAGTCAAGATAGCTAGGTGATACTGGTATTTATTATCTCACATAATAAAAAGTTCTGCTGGTGAATTTATATCCAAATAATGTCACTAGGAACTCATGTTCTTTCCATCTTTTTATCCTCCCAACCTCAGCAGGTCTGTTAGTTCACCTCCTGGCTTCCAGATTGCTGCAGTAACTCCAAGCATTACAACCAGGTACACTATTGTTCGGAGGCCAAAAAAAGAAACACTCTTTCTTTTTGTGTCAAAAAGCTCATTAATAACTAAAATACATTTCCTAGAAGCACAGAAAATTTACCCAATGCCTCATGGGTCATAAATGCATTGCATTAGCTATCTAATTTAATCATTGGAAAGGGAGATTCAAATTATCATTATTGTTTTAAGTTAATTAAGATTTACTTTTAATGGCTGGGTCTGGGGACAATGTTTTTTCTGAGGAATGTAAACAATTATGAACACAGAAAAATCAAGGGGCAATTAACAAGGGGGAACGGGAAATTGCCTTTTGGATAAGTAACACCCATCTACAGCCGTGCAGTTGTTTATCATGCAATTAATAAAAAATAACAACAAAAATAAAGTAACTCAAAAGTATATTTTTTTAACTCCAGCTGTTACATGAGATAATCATTTCACCAGGGCATATCCTAATAATCAAATCACATTTCCAGCTTTAGTTCATGTTGTATTTTTGAAGCATGATGACTATAAACTTATGTTCAAATGAAAACATTTTTTCTTCCTAAACAGAGCTATTCAAAGAGATCAGTTTTTTTGAGATGTGTAGGTCAAAAGTACTTCTAATTTTAGGAGAACTTCTTAAAGAATTACTTGAAGAATTCTGAAAGAAAAGAAAAAGGAAGAAGAGAAAAGAAAAAGGAAGGAAATAAAAGAAAAGGAAAACGAAGAAAAGAAAAGGAAGGAAAGGAAAAGAGAAAAGAAAGAAAAGAAAAAGAAAGAAAAGAAAAATAAAGAAAGAAAAGAGAAAGAAAAAGAGAAAGAAAGAGAGAGAGAAAGGAAGGAAGAAAGAAGAAAGAAAGAAAGAAGGAAAGAAAGAAAAGAAGAAAGAAAGAAAGAAGAAAAAGAAAGAAACAAAAAGAAAAAGAAAGAAAGGAAGACAGAAAAGGAGGAAGGAAGGAGGAAAGGAGGGAAAGAAGGAAGGAAGGAAGGAAGGAAGGAAGGAAGGAAGGAAGGAAGGAAGGAAGGGAAAAAAAGAAAGAGAAGGAACTAGAATCTTTTTCTTTCTATAGCAGAGAACTTCCTTACTTAGTCTGTTTTCATTTCATCTTTTCATTTCATGTTATTTCATTCCACTCCTTTTGTTTCCATGCCCTCTGTAACTCTCCTTTTTAAATGCATTTGTGCCCATGACATATACAAGGTGCTATGCTAGACCTGTTACAGGGGAAGGAGCACTGTATGGGTAAAGTTCTTAGAGGATAGAAGCCAGTGCCGTAGTTCATGCCTGTAATCCCAGTGCTTTGAGAGGCTGAGGTAGAAGGATTGCTTGAGGCCAGGAGTTTGAAACCATCCTGGGCAACATAGAGAGACCCCAATCTCTACAATGTTTTTTTCTCATTAGCCAGGCATGATGGCATATGCGTACAGTCCTAGCTAGTTGGGAGAATCACCTGAGCCCAGGAGTTCAAGGCTTCAATGAGCTGTGATTGTGTCACTGTACTTCCTGAAAAAAAAAGTTAAAAGTTCTTCGAGGATAATATGATCCTCAAGAATCTTACTGTCTCCAGGACAGAGGTAGATACACAAGGAACCATACAAAATTCAAGGCAGAATGTGAGGAGAGAGAAACTTTATGAGTAGAAAATAGGTAAAGATTGAATTAATAAAGAAATATTTGGTTTGGACAGTAGTCTACCTAATATGTTTGATCTTTAGCACCAGAACAATACTTAGCTAATAAAAAAAGATAATGATGATAAATAATGATAACTTTCGGTAGAGATGAGAATTATTTCAGTAATTTATTCAATTTATGTGCTAAATATTGTGCATGTATTACCTCATTTAATCCCACAATTACTTGAATTAGTTGCTATTTTTCATATTTTACAGGGGAGTAAATTTATAGTTCAATTATAGAACACCTTGCCAAGAATTATAGGGCAAGAATTATTGGCATCTCCAGAAATTATTCCAAAGCTGATATTCTTATCAATTAGACTTTTCTGAAACCCATGGTTGATAGTCAATTCCTAATTTGCAATTAAAATTAACTATGAATTTTGTGATAGGCAAAAATTCTTGATTTGGAAGGAAACAAAAAATATATTATGCCTATTTCTGTTTTTACATAGGGACTGCATGTTATTTAAATCTGTTGGGAAGTGTTATATAGCTTGACACAAAGGAACTTTACTTCCAAGAACACTATAGTTGTTTATCTTCTCAACTGCCTGGTATGGAATATGTTTCTTTAGTAATTTCCTGCCATAGTAAAGTGACTTTTTATTGTTAAAGGTCACTGACTTGAAGAAACCTTGATTTTTATTTACAGAAGGAAGTCTAAGACTACTCAAAGCCTAACAATAGCTAAATGCAAAACACAGTTCTGAGGATTATTTATAGCAGAGTAAATAAAGCTCTTAAACTTGAAAGCATGATTTACATGTTTCAACAATTAATTTACAATGTAAGGTTGAAAAGTACACACATTCCATGCATATTTGAGACATCTTGGGGCTATGGTACGAAACTAGATTGGACACCAAAATGTGTTAATGTAAGAAGTAATGATAGTAAAGCAGTTTTGAACAGTAACTCTTGAAAAACGTGGCCCAGGCTGTTATTATAAAGGGCAAAGTTTAAAACAGAGTTCTTTGAATGTATCCTGAAAATAACTTTGCTGATCTCAAACCATAGGCCTTTTAAAGGTTCAGATTTGGTATGGAAATTGTTAATGTGAAATAATCATCATTATAATAATTAACTGATTACTTAATATGAGCAAGTCACCAGATAAATACAATGTATAATTATTTCCTTCTCACAATAGTCTTATAAAATAACTAGGAATGTTTTCCTCATTTTGAGATATTTTAAAAACTAAAACTAAGAAAGAATTAATTTTGTCAAAATAACACATTGTAATTTGTGGAACAGGAGTCAGAGCCCAAGTCTGAAGAACCAGAAGACCTTAGAACCTATCCATCTTTAGTTTCTTTCTTTATGAAAAATGGGATTTCTCAAATTCTCTTCAGATTTACTCAGGAGTTCTTGTTTTCTGTGAGAGATGTAAACCAAAATTAGAATTCTAAGACCCAGCTGACTGCATGGACTTCTCCTCTTGGCCAAAGGCATTCCAAAGAAATCTGAAAACTCATTCAGGCCATGGTGAGAAGTGGGAGTTGGACATGTTTCCTCATACTCCCTTCCTTTGGAATTCAGGAACAACTGACCAGAATTAACATAAAAACAAAGATCTTAAGACTGACAAACAGACTCTTCGTAGCAATAAGATACTACATTCCATCATAACTCTAGTAGAGCTATCACACGATAGCAGGCCCTGAAGGATATGAAAGTATTTACCTCAAAATATATTTATTTGAAATATTTTATTTTTTTTGTCCTTTTTTATTTGTATCTTTTATTTTAAGTTCATGGGTACATGTGCAGGATGTGCACATTTGTTACAAAGGTAAACATGCGCCATGGTGGTTTACTGCACAGATTAACCCTTCACCCAGTATTAAGCCCAGCATTCATTAGCTATTCTTCGAGATGCTCCCTCAAGAGACACACAGGTGCCCAGTGTGTGTTCTTCCCTCCCGTGTGTCCATGTGTTCTCATCATTCAGCTTACTTATAAGTGAGGACACGCGGTGTTTGTCTTTTCTGTTCCTGCATTAGTTTGCTGAGAATAATGGTTTCCAGCTCTATCCATGTCCCTGAAAATTGCAAGGAACACAATCTCATTCCTTTTTATGGATTCATAATATTCCATTTTGTATATATACCACATTTTCTTTATCCAGTCTATCACTGATGAGCATTCAGATTGATTCCATGACTTTGCTATTGGAAATAGGGCTACAATGAACATGCATATACGTGTGTCTTTATAATCGAATGATTTATATTTCTTTGGGTGTATACTTAGTAATGAGATTGCTGGGTCAAATGGTATTTCTGCCTCTAGGTCTTTGAGGAATTACCACTATCTTCCACAATGGTTGAACTAATTTATACTTCTACCAACAGTGTAAAAGTGGTCCATTTTCTACACAACCCCTCCAGCATCTGCTGTTTTTTGGCTTTTTTATTTTTATTTTTATTTTTTATTTTTGAGACGGAGTCTAGCTCTGTCGCCCGGGCTGGAGTGCAGTGGCGCAATCTCGGCTCACTGCAAGCTCCGCCTCCCGGGTTCACGCCGTTCTCCTGCCTCAGCCTCTCCGAGTAGCTGGGACTACAGTCGCCCGCCACCACGCCCGGCTAATTTTTTTTATATTTTTAGTAGAGATGGGGTTTCACCGTGGTCTCGATCTCTTGACCTCGTGATCCGCCCGCCTCGGCCTCCCAAAGTGCTGGGATTACAAGCGTGAGCCACTGCGCCCGGCCTCATTATGCTTCTGATTTGAATTTCTCTGATAGCTAGTGACGTCGATCACCTTTTTGTATAAATTGACCATCTGTATGTCTTCTTTAAAAAAATGTCTGTTAGGATCTTTTGCTCATTTTTAAATCAGTTTTTTTTTTGTTTTGTTTTTGCTATTGAGTTGCAGGAGTTGCTTATATATTTTGGATATTAACCCTCTATCAGATATACAGTTTTCCAATATCTTCTCCCATTCCATTGATTGCCATTTTATTTTTTTAGTTGTTTCCACTGTTGTACAGGAAATATTTAGTCTAATATGTCGTCATGTGTCTAATTTTGCATCACAGCCTGTGCTTTGGGTGTCATATCTAAGAAGTAATTGTCAAAAGCAATGTCAAGAAGCTTTTGCCCTACGTTTTTCCCATGTTTTCTTTTACTGTTTCAGGCATTACATTTATTCATTTTGAATTAATTTTTGGATACAGTTTAAGATAAGTATCCAATTTCATTATTTTGCATGTGAATATCCAGTTTTCTTAACATAATTTATTGAATAATCTTTTTTTCCTTGTTTATTCATGACACTCTTGTCAAAGATCAATTGACTATTTATGTGTGGGTTATTTCTGTTCCTCTATTTTTGTCTGTTGATCCATGCACTCTTTTTTTAATGACAGTACCATTATTATTATTAGCCACAGGCACAATGCTGCTCAGTAGATTTCTAGGATCTATTCATTATTCTAGGAACTACTCTTTTGATTACAACTTTGCTCTTTACTTTCTCTGTAGCCTCCAAGATAAATAGCAATGATCTCTAACTCTTGTTATTAACACTTACATAGCATTCTACCACATTGTTCCACAATTAATCTGTATGTCCAATGACATATGACAAACATCTGGTGTGTCACTGACATGGTTTGGCTGTGTCCCCACTAAAATCTTACCTCAAATTGTAATAATCCCCACAAGTCATGGGCGGGGTCAGGTGGAGATAATTGAATCATGGGAGCAGTTTCCCGCACACTGTTCTCACGGCAGTGAATAAGTCTTATGGGATCTGATGCTTTTATAACTGGGAGTTCCCCTGCACAAGCCCTCCGGCCTGTCACCATGTAAGATGTGCCTTTGCTTATCCTTTGCCATCTCCCATGGTTCTGAGGCCTCCCCAGCCATGTGGAACTGTGAGTCCATTAAGCCTGTTTTCTCTATAAATTACCCAGTCTCGGGTATGCCTTTATGAGCAGTGTGAGAGCAAACGAATACAATCACTTCTGAGATGGATTTGGACTGTGAATCCTATCTTGAGCTGCCTGCTTCTCCATCTCTCTGTGTCTCTCTAAATCAGTCAGAGAAGAACTGAGACCTGTGAAGAACCACATTCCTGAGTTTGGAAATTGGACCTACCTTATTCTGTTGCACTTCACTTTATTGTACTTTACAGATATTGCATTTTTTTACAAATTGAAGGTTTGTGGCAACCCTGCATTAAGCCAGTCTATTGACGTTATTTTTTCCAACAGCATGTGCTCACTTTGTGCCTCTGTGTCACATTTTGGTAGTTCTATAATATTTTCCATTTTTCATTACTTTTGCATCTGTTATGATGATCTGTGATCAAGGATCTTGGATGTTACTATTGTAACTGTTTGGGGGCACCACGATCCACACCCATAAAAGATGGTGAACTTAATCGGTAAGTATTGTGTGTGTTCAGACTGCTCTACCAACTTGTGGGTCTCCTGTCTCCTCCCCTCTCCTCCCTATTCCTTGAGACAAAATAATAAAACAATTAGACCAGTCAATAACCCTACAATGGCCTTTGTGTGTTCAAGTGAAAGGAAGAATCACACATCTCTCACTTCAATAAAAAGTTGAAAATGATTAAGATTAGTGAGGAAAGCATGTTGAGAGCCTAGATAAGCTGAAATCTAGGCCTGTTGTGCCAAACAGTGAATGCAACATTGTGAATACAAATAATAGATTCTTTAAGGAAATTAAAAGTGCTACTCCACTGAACTCATGAATGATAAGGAAGTAAAACTGCCTTATTTCTGATATGGAGAAAGTTCTTGTGAAAAGATCAAACCAGCGACAGCATTCCTTTAAGCCAGAGCTTAATTCAGGAAAAGGTTCTAACTTTCTTCAATTCTATGAAGGCTGAAAGAGGTAAGGAAGCTACAGAAGAAAAGTTTGATATCAGCAGAGTTTAGTACATGAGGTTTAAGGAAATAAGCATCTCTATAACATCGAACTGCTTTACCTGGAAAATGTTACTGCTCATTGGCAATGCACCTGTTTATCCAACAGCTCTAATAAAGATGTGTAGGTGATTAATGCTGTTTTTATTCCGGCTGACACAACACCCACTCTACAGTCCATGGATCAAGTGGTAATTTTGACTTTCAAGTCTTATTATTTGAGAAATACATTTCACAAGGCTGCCATAGATAGTGATTCCTATAATAAATCTGAGCCATATAATTTGATAAACCTTCTGAAAAGGATTCACCATTCTAGATGCCATAAAGAACACTCATGATTCATGGGAGAAAGTCAAAATATTAATATTAAGGGAGATTAAAAGAAGTTGATTCCAACCGTCATAGACTTTGAAGGATTCCAAACTTCACCAGAGGTAGGAACTGCAGATATAGTGGAAATAGCAAAAGAAATCACGTAAACGTAGAGCCTGAATATCCATTACATGACTCATGTGAGTCAAATATACAGAATATATAACTTTAACAGATGAGGAGTTATTTCTTATGGATGAGCAAAGCAAGTGACTTCTCAAGATAGAATCTACTCCACATGAAGATGCCATGAATATTGTTAAAATGACAACAAATTATTTAGAATAATATGTAAACTTTGTTGATAAATCAACAGCAGAGTTTGATACAATTGACTACAATTTTAGAAGAAGTTGTACTGAGAGTAAAATGGTATCAAACAGCATTACATGCTACAGATAAATCTTTTGGGAAAGGAAGAGTTAATAGATGCCAAACTTTCACATTTGTTGAGTTTAAGAAATTAAACTACCACAGCCACCCCAACCTTCAGCAACCACCATCCTGATAAGTGAGAAGCCATAAACATCAAGGCACGATCTTTCAAGAGCAAAAAGCTTAGGACAGGCTGAAGACTTCGATGATTGCTAACATTTTTAACAATAAGATATTTTACATTCAAGGTATATACTTTTTTTTAGACGTAATGCCATTGACAATAAACTACACTTGTTTGACTTGCTGTATTTAGATTATCATATGCTTAATTGATACTGCTTTAATGTAGTGGTCTGGAAGTAAATTCATAATTATCTGGGTTATTCCTATATACTTCAACTTGAGTGTAGTCTTGATTTCACTGTAAACCAGGCTGATGGCTTGACTGCAACATCTTAAGAGACCATGAGGAGTAATCACCCACCTAAATACTTCCTGTATTTCTGATATAGAGACATTGTGAGATTACATGTTCTTTTAAATCACTACATTTTGGAGTAGTTCGTTGTGCAGCAAGAGACAAATAGTCATAACTGTGTTAATTTATGTAAATTTATTTTGCTTAATGAATGATTTTATTAATTCTAATATCTTTCATAAGTTCTAAGACCTTTCATTAATTATTGCTTTGTGTTTTTTAGGTAGGCAAATATATGGTCTGTCAAAACTGTCTGAAAAAGAAACCTTTTCTCTTTCAATAGATACTATCTTTATATTGTTTTTATGTAATATTGTGCGAGTGAAAACCAAGGAATATATTTAAATAATGGTGATACCCATTGCAATATATTTGTCTATTCCTAATTTCTCCAATATACCAACATTATATGAAGTATAAACTATTGGTTTGATAAAATTGTGTTTCAGTATGTGAAACATAACACTCAATTTAATAAAAAAGTTAGGAATAGAGATGAAACTTTATCAAATATATTTTAGCATGTATTGAGATAACAGCCGTGTTTTTACATTCTTTTACTTGTTAAATTAAGAGATCTATAAGCCATCTTATACATTTGAGAAAAACAACTATTTAAAAACACAAATAATTGAAGGTTTTCTGTTTAAGCCAGTGAAAGATTCTTTTAATTTGGGAGTTATTATTGTTGAAGTTATCAAATTATATAAATATTTTTACTTTAAAACATCCTCAAACAATATAGTATTTAGCAAGTAGTATTATTTTTGGTTGTTTTTATTGTCTTTAAAAATAAGTTCCATGCTCCCTGAAATTAAAAACCATGGTTTCTATTTATTTCATGCAAATATTTTTGTTAAAGCACCAGTTACAGCTTTATACCTAAGAAAAACTTTAATAAATGCTTGAGGAACAGAGAAGGTATTTGAGGCTTGAGGAAGAGAGAAGGTATTTGTTACCAGATGAGCTCAAATGTAGCGTCTTCAATTGCATGAATTTGAAAATATTTTCCAAATTGAAAATTCAGTTACCCTTTGAAGATTTTAGATTGCATCATTATGCTCTTAGGTTATGATCTAGAAATTTCTCATTTCTGCATCTAAGAATATATCACTGTGTATAAATCATGGATTCAAAATCAAGGTATTTCTAAGCTGTTTTACATATAATTTTAATACAGAGACCAAGAGCAGCAGTAAAAAGATACTCATTTTACTCTCACAAAAGAGAAAAATGGAATTCCTATAAACTATTAAATAAATGTGTCTGTCTTTCTCCAAGGTGTAGTCTACTGAATTAATAATAATCAAAGGGGTGATTTTATTTAATAGGGTAAGAATTGAATCAGCTCACTAACTCATGCATTTTAGAAAAAAAAGGGTTTTCCATCTTCCCTGTTCATTAATTTCCTCATTATATATTCTTTTTATACTTCCACTAGAGATACACTTGTTTTCAGCCTTTGGCAATGACTAGAGTGCTTGTGTTTATAGTCCATGAATTGCTTTTCTGCATTTCTGCTCTGTTACATAACTCATGTGAGACAAATATTCAGTCATCTGAGATTAAAAATTACGTTTCCCCAAATTCTGCCTATCCACACCGTATTTGAGTGCACTGAATAAGTGGTGATTCCCATAGAAACAGACGTATAACAAAATATAACTCTACCAACCGACTTAAGATGACCAGAGTTAGCTGTTTAAGTGAATCTTTTATTTAGAAGTATAACCTTGTATAATAAGTGCCTGATTAACACAACTCAGGCTACGAGATAGTTTTTTCTAAATATAAGTATGGCAATGGGAGGTAGAGAGTGTAGTGAGTTGATATTTATTTATGGAGAATAATAAAATTCTAATGGAATTTTGACCATTCGGTTCTACTCAAGATAAAATCACTTATTTTTATTTTTTTTTTTATTTTTATTTTTTTTTTTTTTGAGACGGAGTCTCGCTCTGTCACCCAGGCTGGAGTGCAGTGGCGCGATCTCGGCTCACTGCAAGCTCTGCCTCCCGGGTTCACGCCATTCTCCTGCCTCAGCCTCTCCGAGTAGCTGGGACTACAGGTGCCCACCACCACGCCCGGCTAGTTTTTTGTATTTTTAGTAGAGACGGGGTTTCACCGTGGTCTCGATCTCCTGACCTCGTGATCCGCCCGCCTCGGCCTAACGAGAGACATTATGAAATAGCCATTTATAAAGTGAGTTATATATATGTTTATGTTTCATGATGACTTCCAAGCTAGTATTTTTGGTGCTATAGTCACTGCAAAATATCACACTCTGTGACATTCTAGCCAATTTAGAAGACAGCTAATATAGGTTATTTGTTTTCTAAATATTGCAATTATTTACTATTAATTAACTAAATAATATTTTTCTATTAATGACAATACAAATAAAAGGCTTTATTCTCTCGCATTTCTCTTCTCACCAACAAAATAAATTGTTGGGGTTTATTTCCCTATATTTCTTATGCAAGTTATACTTTTAATGTAGTTAGAATGAATTAAACTATTTCTCACCTCAGGCATAAATAAGAAAAACTTTCACTTAATTGTCAACACAAACATTTCTATAAAAAGTGGTGAAGTGGAAAGAGATAGAGAAAGAGGCAGGAGATGGAAAGAAAATGAGATTCTGCATTCATGCATAAAAGGCAATGAACCTGGATGATGGCTAATTTTATGTGTCATCTTTACTGACACATAGAATTTTTTCTTTACTTACATGGGTGCCCAGACAGTTAGACCTTCATTACTCTGAGTGTGTCTGTGAGAATGTTTCCAGATGAGATTCACATTTGAATTGGTAGAGAAAGTAAAGTGGATTGTACTCCCTAATATGAGTAAATCTTATCCAATCAATTGAGGATCCACAGAACAAAAGGGCTGAGTAGGAGGGAATTCCCCTTGCTTAACAGCTTTGTGCTGGGACATCAGTCGTATCCAGTCTTTGGACTCAAAGTGAAACATTAGGTCTCGTATCTTGAACCTGCCAACTTTCAGGCTGCAACTTACACCTGTAACTCTCCTGGTTCTCAGGCTTTCAGATTTGGACTATAGCTACACCACCAGTCTCCCTAGGTCTTCAACTTGCTGACTACAGATCTTGAGTATTTTTAAATGGGATCCTCAACTACTGATATTGCCTTCTGGTTTATTCTTCATGACTATGGGTTAAACAATGGTTTATCTTTGCTCTTCAGATGAAGTCCATGGAAAATCTATTTTCTCAGAAAAACCTTCTTTGAACACCTCAGATTATTCAGATGTTATTAGGTGCTAGAGTAACATGTACTTCTCTATTTAAGCAGTACTGCCATTTGGACTGTGACTTATTAGTCTAATGTTTGCCTCTCTTAGAGGAACAAGGCAAAATGCGCTTTTCCTCATCATTGTATCTGTAATGACTACATTGCTTTTTGGCGCAAAATAGGCCTGAAAATATATTTACTGACTAGATCAAGAAAAGATGTTGATTAATAGAGTGGAGTTACCTCAGTTTGTTAAAGAATATTTACAAAAGAAACCTACAGCTAAGAGCATGAATAATGATGACAGACTAACATGTTTCCCACCAAGATCAGTAATAAGGCAAAAATGTCTCTTTTTTACCATTCCTTTCCAGTATAATTCTGGAAGTCCTACATGATGCTATACGAGAAGAAAAGGGGTATACTAATTGGTAAGAAAGAAACAAAACTGTCTTTGTTCATAGATGGCAGTGTCTATGTAAAAAAAAAAAAAAAAAAAAAAAATCTGAGCCAGGTGCTGTGGCTTACACTTTCCTAGCATTTTGGAATGCCAAGGCAGAAGGATCACCTGAGTCCAGCAGTTCAATACCAGCCTTGGCAACACGACAAGACTCCATCACTACAAAAAAAAATTAAATTAGTTGGCTATGATGGTGCACACCTATCGTCTGAGATACTAGGGAGACTGAGGTCAGAGTCCCACTTAAGCCCAGGAGTTTGAGGCTGTAGTGAACTATGATTACACCACTGTACTCCAGCCTGGGTGGCAGAGCAAGACCCTGTCTCTAAAGAAAACAATTCTGAAAAGAATCATCACCAACAACAACAAAGCCTTAGAGCTAATAAGCAACTATATTAAGATTACAGGATACCAGGTTAATTTGCAAAAGTCCACCACTTTCCTATGTACCATCAATGCACAATTAGAGACTAAAAATGGAATATCACTTACATTAGCATATCTCCAAAAATAAATACTATGATAAGAACCTAACAAAATATGTGTTATATCTATATGAGGAAAACTACAAAACTCTGGTAAAAGGAATAAAATTACAACTAACCAATTCAGAGATTTCTAGGTCCATGTATAGGAAGATTCAAGATTGTCAAGGTGAAGTTCTTCCTGATTTGACCAATTAAAATCCCTGCAAGTTATTTTGTGGATATCAACAATCAGATTCTAAAGTTTATATGAAGGGGCAAATAATAAGTTATTATAATAGCCAATACTGTATTAAAAAAGAAAAATATTGGAGGACTAATTCTATGTCATTTCAAGATGTACTATAAAGCTACAGTAATAAAAACAGTGTGGCATTGGTGAAGGTATAGACAAATAAATCTGTGGAAAAAAATACAGAACACAAAAATCAACCTACAAAAATATAGTCAATTCATCTTTTAGAAAGGCACAAAAGCAACAAAATGAAGGAAAGGTAGTGTTTTTGACAAATGAAACTGGAATGGCTGGGCATTCACATGCAAAAAAAGAATTCAGATACAGACATTACACTCTCAAAAAATTAATACAAAATGAATCACAGATCTAAATGTACATCATAAAACTATAAATTGAGAATATAATACAAGAGAAAACCTACATGACATTGGATTTGGTGATAACATTTTTGATAAAACACCAACAGCATGATCCATGAAAGAAAGAAATGGTATGCTGGACTTCATTAAGATTTATGTTTAGTGAAAGATAGTTAAAAGACACCCTCCAGAGTGGGAGATAAAATTTGCCAGAGACACACCTAATAAGGGACTATTTTCCAAAATATACAAATAAATCTTAAAGCTCAACAATGGGAAAACAAACAACCTAACCAAAAAATGGACCAAACACCTTAACAGACACTACAACAAAAATATAGAGAGAATAGCAAATAAGCATAAGAAAAGATGCTCCACATCATATGTCATTAGGGTAATGCAAATTCAACAGTAAAATACCATTACACACCTATTATAATTACCAAAATCCAGAACACAAAATGCTGTTAAGGATGTGGAGTAACAGGAAATTTCATTCACTGCTGATGAGAAAGCAAAACAGAACAGCCACTATAGAAGACATGTTGTCAGTTTCTTACAAAATGAAATACCTTCTTACTATGTGATCCAACTATTGTGCTCTTTGGTATTTACCTGGAGAAGTTTAAAACTTATATCCATCAAAAAACCAAACACCGCATGTTCTCACTCATAGGTGGGAATTGAACAATGGGAATATATGGACACAGGAAGGGGAACATCACACACCGGGGCCTGTTGTGGGGTGGGGGAGGAGGGAGGGATAGCATTAGGAGATATACCTAATGTAAATGACAAGTTAATGGGTGCAGCACACCAACATGACACATGTATACGTATGTAACAAACCTGCACATTGTGCACATGTACCCTAAAACTTAAAGTATAATAAAATAAATAAATAAATAAATAAAGTTTATGTCCATAAAAAGCCTATACCCAAATATTTATGGCAGCTCTATTCATAATTGCTCTAGAACTAAATTCTATTAATAATAATAATAATAATAAAGGGCACAACTTCAAGCTCTTCTCTTTCTGCTTCTCGTCTTCTGTGTCTCACTAAATTCAAATTTCTCTTTGACATAGTCTAGTGGTTTTCAATTCTGATTGTAAAGATGGATACACACTTTCACAGGTTTCATTCCTGAAAAATAAATTCAAAATTCTGGATGGTAGAAGTTAAGCCAATATGTGTGTGTGTGTGTGTGTGTGTGTGTGTGTGTTTCTTGAAAACTTCCTCAATGATAACTAGTATGTATTCAAGGTCAAGAACCAGTGACAATATTCTGAATTTCTGTTTTCAGTAATATGCCTGATTTTTACATTTGGCAGTTCTCCATGATACTGATGCCTATTCGCTCAATCAGAAAATTCCACATTTCCGGCCGGGCGCGGTGGCTCACGCCTGTAATCCCAGCACTTTGGAGACGGGCAGATCACGAGGTCAGGAGATCATCTTGGTTAACACGGTGAAACCCCATCTCTACTAAAAATACAAAAAAATTATCAAGGCATGGTGGCAGGCACCTGTAGTCCCAGCTACTCGGAGAGGCTGAGGCAGGAGAATGGCGTGAACTTGGGAGGCGGAGCTTGCAGTGAGCCGAGATTGTGCCACTGCACTCCAGCCTGGGTGACAGAGCTAGACTCCGTCTCAAAAAAAAAAAAAAAAGAAAAGTCCACATTCCCCTTCTGAGTTCCCAGAATACCTGGAATTTTCCCTGCTTGGCTAGTCTTGGGGAAACAAATTATCAAATATCAAGCCTCTGTTATTCTAATTTCTGTCTTTTTCTTATTACAGTTTTAGAAATTTCCAATCATAAAATCTACAAAAAAATACAACTTAGATAATATTTAAACCCTTTGCCACAAGCGACTCAACAGTATCCCTGATTAAAATTGAATAATAATAAATAGTATGCATTGAGCACTGCTCACATGAACTTTCAAATAATTATATATTAAAACATATATAAAGATATTTCATTCTTAAATTGTGCTGTGAGTTAGCCATTATTTTACTCTCTTCATTTTACAGTTCAATAAACCGAAGTTCAGGATAACGAAGTGACTTGCCCAAGATCAGGCGAAAGTTGGTGGCAGCCCTTGAATGCTCACCTAGGCTGCCTCACTCTAAGACCCTTGCAGCGCTTTTCTCCTCTTTACCAATGCAATACATTAATACTATCTTGAATGTTCAAGGTGCCTCCCAAAGAGCCTCTATCTATTTAGTTGTCTCTGCCTCAGGTACATCAACGATTTACATATGGGAATATTATAAAACCCACTAGCCTACTTTTTACAGCATATCATTTCTAGCTTAACATTGTCTTATTGAAAATACAGTGTCCATAAATGACTTCATTAATTTATTTATGGTCTAACTGGTAGAAAATAAACAGTTTCTATTATTGATGCTACCAATCTACTGTGCTGAGAATTTACATTAGCTTTTTCATGGCCATGTAACATGGTTAACTTAATTTTATTTTACTTTATTATTTATACCATGCCTGCATTTTAAATAGGTTATAGTTGATTTAAAGTAAAAGGTCGAGCTATAATATAATTCTTGAATCACAGGTTACATGTAAAGATAATGCCTAACACATTCAAAGAGGGTATGGAATTGATAGAGGGGTAGCGAGAATAAAATTTGACATTAGGTACACAATCATTAATATTTGAATAAAACGGTCTCCTTATATGCCGCAAAGTAGGCTATTAATAAAAGGATTCTCAAGCCTCCATTCTAATTCACAGTACAGCAAGTGTTTACAACCATTTTCTTTACTCTTACTTCTTTTTACTTCTCAATGAATCCCGGTTTCTACTGGATTTCTGACTCTTTTTGATTTAAAAAAAATAATTCATGAGAATGCAATATTTTCCTGACGGTTAAAATTCAGCTTGTTCTTGCTGAGACTTTGGGCACTACCTCAAATTATGTCTCCTCTGCTTTGGCTTTTCCCCAAACAATATGCCACTGTTTCAGCCTCTACTCTTCATCCCAGCATCAGTTTGCAACTACAGTGTGACTTATCTCAAAACTCTGACTAGGGACAATCAGGGAATTAATTTTTCTTTAAAAAGAGACTTATACAATGCCTGGTAGCTTAAAAAATTAAGTCTCATCTACATTTCATCAAACTGAGTTGCCATAATTTAAAAAAATTTCACCTCCTGGTAGCCAAGGCAAAAAGAGAAACATAAAGATTTATATAGGCTTCATTGTGCATGCAATGTCTCAGGTCTATATAAATAAAATGTAAGTATTAATCATAGCTAACATTTAATGAGTCTTTACTAATCCATGCTGGACACTTTTATGTGTTTACTCCTTACCATATATTTATGAGATAAGCGTTATTATGCAATCCATTTGTCAGCTGATTAAACTGAGGTTTAGTTGATGTGCCAAATGCCCCAATTGTAGTAATCACCCCAGTTGTAGTAATTGCTTAAACTGGGGCTCTGCATTGATAACTTAATTTCATAGCTTAAGAGTTGAACATATAACTACTCTGACCATTAAGACCCTTGATTATCAAAGTAGTTCCTCCAAAAAAGAGATAGCAGTCAAAAAATAAAAATAAAATAAGACATTAAAGATTGACATTTTAACCTAGGCCTCAGGCTACTGCTTCCAAAATTCCATTCAACTAGTGCTTTATTAGATAAATTGGTGAACTGAAACTTTTAGACTTTAGGATTATTGGACACAAATATTTTCAGAGTGATGTTTCTGTTGAGTTGGTTTACTATCATAGAGACTCGTATGTTCAAATTTGTAACAATATATGTTTATGCCATTGATACTAAAAACCTTGAAGAACAAAGTGTTACATGAAGAAAACCTTCCTTCAAAATTAATGTCTTCAATGAATATAGGGAAAGACTAGAAAGAATCCTATCAAAGTTACCTTCTAAATCCAACACAGGATGATGCTATAAAATTATGTATCTGTATATCAATATGACATTTGAAACATGCATGAATAGCAGATTTATCATTAGCTGAGTAAATAAAAATAAACAGAATGACACTGGATAGAGTCTGAAATCGAAGGGACTCTAACAAGGTAAATTTTTAGTGTTGAGAAGCCAACCGGATTTTATTTGGAATGAGATGTTTGATTGGATCTTTTTTTCTTTTTCTTTTTTTTTTTTGAGATGGAGTTTTGCTTTTGTTGCCCAGGCTGGAATACAATGGCATGATCTCGGCTCACCACAGCCTCTACCTCCCAGATTCAAGTAATTCTCCAGCCTCAGCCTCAGCCTCACCACCACTCTCAGCTAATTTTTTGTATTTTCAGTACAGACAGGGTTTTGCCAGTCTTGAACTCCTGGCCTCAGGCCATCTGTCTGTCTCGGACTCCCAAAATGCTGGGATTACAGGCATGAGCCACAGTGCCCAGCTGCATCTTAACACTTTTTTTTCTATGGAAACGAACCTACATGCATCATGTCTTCCAAACTTTTCAACAAATTGGGATGAGGCTATTTGCTGAGATCAGCTAGGTTGTGGAGACCCTAACCCAGTGGTGCTAGAGGAATTAAAGACACACACACAGATAAATATAGAGTGTGGAGTGGGAAATCAGGGGGCTGACAGCCTTCAGAGCTGAGAGCCACGAACAGAGTTTTACACACATATTTATTGACAGCAAGGCAGTGATAAGCATTGTTTCTATAGATTATAGATTAACTAAAATCATTCCTTAGGGAAACAAAGGGAAGGACTGAAACAAAGGGATGGGTTTGGCTAGTTCTTTGCAGCAGGAACATGTCCTTAAGACACAGGTCGCTCATGCTATTGTTTGTGGCTTAGGAACACCTTAAGTGGTTTTCAGCCCTGGGTGGGCCAGGTGTTCCTTGCCCTCATTCCAGCAAACCCACAACCTTCAGCATGGGCGTCATGGCCATTACGAGCATGTCACAGTGCTGCAGAAATTTTGTTTAAGGCCAGTTTTGGGACCTGTTTATGGCCAGATTTGGGGTCCTCTTCCCAACAGCTATTGGAATAAAGCCATTTGTTCTGTTTTTCTATGTAAATTATATATTTCATATGCAATATTCTTAAGACCTAATACAGTCCTCTGAATTTTTTTGTCTTGGCAAAACTCTAAGTAAAATTTCTATTAGAAATGTTTTCAAATTTATCTAGCATTGTGTTTTCTGACAAATTTTCTATGATCTTAAGATATTATAAAAAAGTTTTTTTCTACAAAAGTAACTTAGAGAATAAATAAATAGAATGTTCATCTGTGATGTCTCTTAGCCATTGCATGGTAACCCTCATAGAAAATTTAGACCTCAATAAAATGAGCATGAGGTAGACAATGGTGAAGATTAGCTGAAGTACTCAAAGCATAGAAAATTAGTCTATATATTTGGATTGCAAACCCTTACGCAGTGGGTACATCTATTAACATCCTCTCACAAGATGGAAATTGAACAGTAAGTTTTACTTAAGGTCCTTGACTTCTCTCTGTGGATGTGAGAGAGGAAATCACTTAGAGAGTATGTCAGTTCTCCAGCTCTCCAAGTACTTACCATCCCCGTGGTTGAGGCCCCAGTTTACCTGAATAATGTACGCTTGCAAAACCTGACAAGAGGAGAGCAGTATGTTGGTTAGAATTTTATATCCTAAGATCTTTATTTCAAGTGACTCTTAAGAATTAAAAAAATGGCTAAGAGATCCCTGAAATTTAATTTAAACAATTTTATTGTGACCTAATTAAAACATTTCAAAAGAAGCCAGAAACAACAATGCATAAAATGTAGTTATTACACAATAAATAACAGTTGAAAGAATAGCAATTTATAATTCTCAAGATTAAACTTAGTCTGGGCATATTCAGGATATAAATGGCCTATTCATTGTTGAATGTATTAATTAGTGAAAACCTTGTAAATTAATAAGCCTCAAAATGAGGCCATTTTAAATAATGGCTTTTTGTTGTAGAAAAAGAATGGAGTTCTAAGATTTTTCAAGATCTCATTATAATTGGAAACTTAAAACTCTGAAGTGTTTCAAATATGTGACTTTGGCAGTATAAACAGTGGGATTAAATCCAAACGAGCTGCCCATCAGGAAAGATTAATTTAGATAACATGTGGATTGGGAGATTCAAGTTGAAAGGTAATCAAATTGTATAATCAAAGTACTCTCCAGAGGCATATAAGCCAGCTTAGTTATGTCTTGATCCCTAAAATGCATGCCTTGTCAATTCAATATCCATCTTCCCTAGAGTCCAGCGAAGGAAAAAAAAAAGATAATACAAAATCATGTATTCTAGTTTGTCATAAAAGTTTACAAAGAAAGTCTTCTTTCTGAATCATCTTATTTGATCTGTGGAGAAAATATGACATGTTGATTAGGGAATAGATGAGTAGACAGGTCATGTTTTCAGTCCATCCCTCATTAGCATCTTCAACTGCCTAAGGACATATAACAAATATGTAATTGTTGATGATAGTGGTCATACAAGCAACATATTTTCTCCTTTACAGCACAAGTAAGCTTAATAAGATTCAAAAAAAAACATAAATCCAATAAAAAAACATTAAGGAAAACAATTGAAATATTTTGAGATAAAATTTAATAACTTACGTTAGCATTTATTTTAGTGTATTAAGTGCAGACATCTACATATATATACACACACACACATATATATAAGTAAAAGTGACACAGATGTAAATAAAAATTTAAAGATAATATTGTACTTTTGTCTGGTTTTGTATTCATTGATTCATTCACACATTGGTTCAATTACTTATTCATTAATATATCCTTTATAACCCGGGTCCCCAGCCCCGGGGCCATGGATCCCTGATATAAAGGAGGTCCGTGGCCTGTTAGGAACTAGGCCTCACAGCAGGAAGTGAGCAGCAGGAGGTGAGTGAAGCGTCATCTGTATTTACAGCTGCTCCCCATCGCTTGCATTGCCTCCTGAGCTCTGCCTCCTGTCAGATTAGCTGTGGCATCAGATTCTCTTAGGAGTGTGAACCCTATTGTAAACTGCACATGCAAGCGATCTAGGTTGTGCGCTCTTTATGAGAATCTAAATGCCTGATGATCTGTCACTGTCTCCTATCACCCCCAGATGGGACCATCTATTTGCAGATATACAAGCTCAGGGCTCCCACTGATTCTACGTTATGGTGAGTTCTATAATTATTTCATTATATATTACAACGTAATAATAATAGAAATAAAGTACACAATAAATGTAAAGTGCTTGAATCTTCTTGAAGCCAGCCTCCCGCCCCTGTCTATGGAAAAATTGTCTTCCATGTAACTGGTCCCTGGTTTCAAAAGAGTTGGGGACTGCTGCTCTATAAGATCTTTTTTTAAACATAAGACCATGTTATGCAATGGCTATAGAAAGGAAAGATGAATTAAAACAGATATACATTATGATTCTCAGATAGGATGCATTTTTATGTTTTGGAGGAGAAAACACATATACTAAATCCTGATATTAAAATATAAGAAGATTAGGTAAAGCAAAGAATGCAAATAGGCATCCACAACATTTATTTTAAAATATTTTATAATATATAAACTTAAGAGTAGGTCTTTATTGCTCATCACAGTTATCGTCAGATCATTAAAGGTGTGATTAATTTGTCATATTTGGGAAGAACTCTTATCTGAATGAGAAAGGAAAGAAGAAGAAATGTAAAGCAAAGTGAAAAGTCTTAAATCCAAGATAAATATGACACTACGAATTGTATACTAGAGAAATCACCTCAGCTAATGAAATGAGGAACGATTGTTTCCTAATAACATTTCCTCTTTCTAATAATAAGGAAGCATTCCAATGCCTGTGAATTACTGACCATTTGTTAGATCTTTTTAAAAGTTATTTTTAATATTATTAAAATTCAATTTACTTTTAAAATAAAAATTGACTACTATCTGAAATTGTTAAACGCATATCCATATGGCAAAACAATGGGTTACAAGATTAATTCTAGATGTCCCATAATCTCCAAGATTCTAGAATTCTGACAAATATTTTATCAATTATCTTAACAAATAATAGCTTTTAAAAAACATAAAGAGAGTTAACCACTAAATGGATGGTCAATGTGAACAATGTTGAGAGTGCTGAAAGTTTTATGATTATACACATACAAAGCATTTGAAAGAATAGAAGAACAAATTTAAGAGAGTATCCTGTAGATTATAATAATTAAAAATATTTAATTTTGTCTTTGTCCTTAAAATAATACTGATTTTTAACATAATTTTAAACAAAATTTATACACATACTTTCTGCATTCTACAGTTTCCTCTGAAAAATGTTTAAAGCACCACAGGCCAACCATAAAAGGAACATGGGCAAAATAATTTGGGAAACTAAAAGAACAATTATTGCTGTTTAAATGGATTTAAACAGAACAAATCTGAGTATACACAGCATAACAGTTGGATGGACTGAACCTTTGGGGTCTAGATAGAAATGTGTGGATTACAAGGCAGTTTTTCTGATGATGTTGTGGTAATTCATATTAATTTAGGTCAGATTGCTGTCTTCCTAAGGCGAGAAACTGTTTATACCAGTTCTTCTCAAAAACAGACTGCCTGTGTACATCCTTGATTGGTGACACATATTAAGATTTCATTGTATCCTTTGTGTTTAAATTGCTCCTTGCCAGAGGCAGGCATTTACAAAAAAATTTAGCAAATGACACTATTCCATCAAAATTTTATGTAGAGGAAAAAACAAAGTACTTTTGATAACTGAATAGACATGAAGATAATTTGTTTTGAAAATATTATTTTCTTGGAATATGAGAGGCGGATATATTCTATTTAAACATGAATTAACTTGTGATTTTTTCACATAGTTTTAGGGATGAACTCCAGATGGTAAAGGTAATTTGATGCCTATTTTTGCCCATATCATACAATTTTTGATATATTAAGTAAGCATTCAATATACCTGTCTTATTTTTTAACTCTGAATATATTTATTGCATGCATGTGATTCTTTAATATATCTTTATTAGCCCCATAAAAAAAATCTTGTTTTGGTTTTAATACAGAACACAAAGATATTTCTTTTGACAGCAATTAAATGGTCCTATATGGGACAATTTCAATTAAAGAAATATTCTTGTATATCAGTGCTCACCAAGTTTAACAAGAGTAATGGGACTAAAATGAGATAAAACAACTAAACAGCTATAAGAAATAAGCTGTAAGACATTTTTGCTTTCTATTCCTGTTTGTTTCATCCTCCCAGTCATAGATATTTTTACCATATAGAATATTTGGAGTTACTTAATTCCCAGAAAACGTAATTATTGATGGCATAAGGTTGACAACACTTTCGTACATTCCACATAATGCAACATTTTAATAACAAGTGTTACTTGTTTTACAATGAGTGTATTTAAATATCAGACGAAATATATAAGACCCATAAACTTGCACTGGTAAAACTAAAGCATGCTGCAGGGATGTTACTGCCATAGCTAGACAATCTGCTTGTAATCTGGCATAATTATGAAAAAGTTAGATTTAAATATCTGATTTTTTCAATTTTTAAAACAATGTATTGTTAAAAAATATATATCTCAATAATGTTCCCACACAACTTAGCATTCAAAGCCATGACAATGGCTGATATTATCTTATTTATCTACTCATTTTCTATTTTACCCCAGTAAAAAGTACACTCCATGAGGCCAGGTAATTTAGTTATGTTGTTGCTGCAGATTCCAGGTGCCTGAAACAGTACCACAAGAAAGTGAGAGTCAATAATTTTGTGTTAAATGAAACAGAAAATAAATGAACAATTGAATTCCCATGTTTTGCTCATTAAAATTTATAAACTCCTATAGTCACATCTATCTACTCTGAATTCATTATACCATGGTACTATCATTTTGTGTTGTTTAAGTTTATATTAATTCTAATAGTATGCATATCAATAAAAATAAAATTGTCTTTGAATATTAATATTTTTTAGTTTTGTATTCAAATCCATATTATTACTTACTTTTATTTCCAATCTTGTTTCTATTCATACTTAGATTATCAGTCATTCTTTATGTCCTATATTTTCTAAGCATTAAGATAAAATCAGGTTATTTCTTTTGTCCACCACTCTAACTCTTTAAGGCAACTCAAATCTAGGGTTTTGTTTTTAAAGTTTTCAATATTGACTTAGCATGATGTAATTCTACAAATAATATAAATATCTTTTGAAATGAATTTAAAGTCTTCTTGACTTTTTGAATAAGTTGAGTTAGTATTTTCATAAATGTGAATATTTCAAATTTGATAAAATTTTGTGGAATGATGTTACCAATTAATATTCTTCAGGCATATGTAGATTTGAGGAATTATAATATATATTTTTACATGAATTAATAATAAATATTAAATATAATAACATTAATGTATTAATAATAAATATTAAGCGCCAAAATCTTCCAAAAAATGGCAAGAAGCCCAGCAAAGTAGGAAATCAGCCTCCCAGCTAAACTGGACTATATTAACTCACCACAAGTTTACATGGGGATTCATGAGTGAGAATAAATAATTGGTCATTTAGGCAATGGAGAATTCAGAAATTATTGCCAAGAGTGGGGTTCTCTTTTTCATTCCCTATAGACCAATGCAAAAAAATGTTTAATAACGTTAATGGGCCAAAGAAAATATTCTTCTC
Organism: Hylobates moloch; assembly: GCF_009828535.3. Lineage (NCBI taxonomy): Eukaryota > Metazoa > Chordata > Mammalia > Primates > Hylobatidae > Hylobates > Hylobates moloch. Next base: position 2,447,147 of record NW_026652305.1, read on the forward strand.
TGCAAGTGGGGAAATAATTGAGCATTTAGCAACAATAATCTAATCTATTATACTTTTCTATTTCATGAGCACATCTGGTTATTTCAAAGGAATTTCACATATTCAGTGCCCAGTAGAGGTAGAAAAGATAGAAGAGGATAGCTATTAAGTAGAATGTTGAATAGTATAAAACATAGTGGAGAAAGGCTGTGTCAATATTCAGGTTTCTACTAGTATTTCTTCTCTGAATATAGCATATAAGGAAACAACTCTATATGTTTCTAAAACAACTGGATGACTGCATGGAACAAGACTCAACGGAAGATTCAACTTATATTACAAGGGACAGATACATTACAGAAGCTCACAGAAATAATGTAAGAGGTACCAAATTTTCTCATCTGTTCATCCATAGCTTAAATTACTTTAAACAGAAATTTTATATATATGATCATATATAATTAAATATATGTAATATATATACACATATAGTTCTTATATGAGTTTATATATAAATATATATTTATAAATTATATTTTTTATAATTTTAAAATGTTATAAATAGATGTATATATTAAATTACATATAAATATATAATTATATATAATATACAATTATATATAAATGTATAAAATATATAATACATTTTATATTATACACATTATAAACATATACACACATATATGCATGTATACATATTATACACATTATATATTATACATTTTATATGTGTGTGTGTATCTATATACACACACGCACACATATAACTAGTTATTGTATGAGTTTGATAGGGCAGCCATAACAAAATGTCACATACTATGTGGCTTAGAAAAGAAATTTATTTGCTAATAGTTTTGTGGACTAGAAGTCCCCAACCAAGGTATTGCTAGGTTTGTTTTTTACTGAGGCCTCTCGCCCTGGCCTACAGATGGTCACCTTCTGGATGTGCCACCACATCCTCAGTCTGTGTTTACCCTCAGTCTGTGTTGCCTGTGTCCTAATATCCTCTTATAAAGACACTAGCCATATTAGATTATGGCTCACTCATACGACCTCATTTTACCTTAAGTACCTTTCTACAGGGCCTAATTTCAAATAGAGTCCCATTCTGAGGTACAAGATATTTGGGCTTCAACATATGAATTTAGAGAAAGGAGATACAAAAGTTCTGTTATTAAATATGCTGTTGTTAAACAGTAAATAATTATGAGAAAGGCAATCCATTGAATCAATAATTATAGAAAACCACATTGAATGTGGAGTAGAAAACACCTCAGAATCATAGGGATTATAAGAATGGGAAGGACAACATGCAAACCCTAATTATTGCATTTATTTTTATAGCCCCGGGCCTTATAATATTAAAAAAAACCAGATGTAGATATATATTAAATAGTCGGGGACATTGTGTGACCCATTGCCATGGTTTTTTTTGTTGTTTTTTTTTTTTTTTTTTTGAGGCGGAGTCTGCTCTGTCAGCTAGGCTGGAGTGCAGTGGCTCAATCTCGGCTCGCTGCAAGCTCCGCCTCCTGGGTTCACGCCATTCTCCTGCCTCAGCCTCTCCGAGTAGCTGGGACTACAGGCGCCTGCCACCACGCCCGGCTAATTTTTTGTATTTTTAGTAGAGACGGGGTTTCACCGTGGTCTCGATCTCCTGACCTCGTGATCCGCCCGCCTCGGCCTCCCAAAGTGCTGGGATTACAAGCGTGAGCCACCGCGCCCGGCCACCATGTTTAAACAACTCTATAAGTTTTTAATGCAAAGGCTCTCAAACATTTTTGTTCCAAGAATCACTGGGAAATTCAATGAAAGGTTTGGACTACTCCACTGCAACCTCAAGCTTCTCTTTTCCATTACTGGTTTGGGGCCTAAGGATCTGTATTTTAAGAAGCATTTAAGAAAATTCTGATAGAGTTGATGATGGAGCACATTTTGAGAAACACTGGTATAAACAAAATGTAAATTTTGGCTTTTTATTAAAAGTTTTAAAGCCCTGCTCTTAGGAAGGAGATGCTGTCTTACTAATTTAATTAGTCCAAAAGACTCTTTCCCTTACTAGCTTTCTGACTTATGTGAAATTAGTCACTCTCTGTCCTTGAAACTCCCATTTGTAAAACAGCCATATTAATAATACCTGCATTAAGGCAATGCTTCACATGTAATAATTGTTCAATTAATCTAAGCTATTATCATATGGAGAAAGGTAGAAGATGTCAGAGCCAATGAACAGTTAGGATATAGCAGTTGTTCATACTCAGGAAGAAACGGTTACAGTATTTTACAATATTGAATTAGAAAACCAGAAATCTGAATGTAGCTAGAAAAAATTAACAACAACAACAACAAAAACAAATGGAGTAAGGCGGAAGAGGAGGAGTGTGGAGCTACAGTGGGAGTTAAGAGGTAAAGGGTATTAATTTTCATTGAGAATTTTTTGGGTACCAAACTCTTTGGAATAGAGGAAAGAAAGGAAGGAGGAAGGTAGGGGAGGGAGGGAGAGAGGGAGGGAGGGAAGGAAAAAGGGAAGGAAGGAGAGAAAGACGGAAGGAAGGAAGGAGGGAAGGAAGGAAGGAAGGAAATTTAAAAATAAGAAAATAAAATAAATATATATGTAGGATTCAGTCTCTATTTTACACACAGCATACTAAATCTCAGAGAGATTAAGTAATTTATTAATACAAACATAAAATGCTGATAAGTAGTAAATGAGGAACTCAAAATTTTGTCATATTGTTGCAAGAATTACCACCACTGAAGTAAATTTCTGTGCAATAACTACTTTACTGAGGCTCCCTTCTGCCCTGGAGTACCAACAAATCTCATCAGCAGTGAATTTCAAGTAAGTTTTGAGTAATTGCTGAAAGGCCAAAACTCTTGTTGCCGAAGTCTCTGAGTCACACATTCCTCCAGCCTTTTCCAACTGTCAAGAAGCATGAAGGAGCAAATAAAAATTAACACACTTTCTAGACGGTATTTGATAACATAAAACATAGTAATATAAAATGTATTTATAACAAAATTTGTAGACACAGTGCATATTCTTTGTTAAAATATCTTTTTTTTTTTTCCTGTGAGACCTCAGTCATTTATGGCTTTAAAAAATAGTTTCTGTTTGTTTGGGCACTATAGTCTAAATAATGCTTGTAAATCTTGCACAACAAATGGCCCCAGCAATGAAATTATTATGAAAAGTATTAGGAAAGTAAACCCAGCAATGAAATTATTAAAAGTTAAACAACGTATTGTACTTTGAATGGGTTGCTCCACTTCACTTAGCAATTGCTGAATCCCTTATCAAATGAGCTACGGTGGTGAAAACAGGACACCAAGCAAGAACACAGCGCTTGTAATTCATTCCTTTTGTTATTTAATATTACATTAACAAGAAATTCCATGCCTGGATATTTTAAAACATCACTATATTATTGTCTCTCATTGATCTTTGAGTATATTGGGCTCAAACAGAAGTTCTTGCTCCAAATATCACATGTAGTTGCTATCAAATGTCAGTTGGGTCTAGAATGGTCAGAAATTTGGATGAGCTGGACCAGTTCAAGTGTCTGGGACCTCATCTGGGAAGGCGGCAGTGATTCCGAATTGGTTGATCAGCTCTTTTTCTTGACATTTCTTCGTCATACAGTCGGCTTGGTCTTCTGCACAGCATGAAAATCTCAGAGTAGTCAGGATTGTTATATAGAGACTGGCTTCTCTACAACACGTGTTCTGTAAGAGAAACCAAAAGATACCAAACCAATTAAGCCTTGCTCCTGAAAATGGCACAGCATCCCTTTCTTCCTATTCTATTGGTCAAAGCAGTCATAGGCCCAACTCCTAGACTCTGATTCAAGAGAGCAGAGAAATGGTTTCCACTTCTTGAGCATGAAGGTGAGAGATATCATTGTGATTATCTTTGGCTGGATAAAATAAGAAAAGCAGAACAATCATAAGAACTATGAACCATTGAATTTGCTAATAGAGTCAGATGTTACACAATTGAAGTAGAATCGAGGAAAATAAAGGCCCCCAAAAAGAGACTGGAGAAATAGAATTGTATGGAATTTTCAGGAAATATTGATGCCCATTACATCTAGCTTTTAGAGTAGCAGCACCATAAATGGGGCTGGTGTTGAAGTCTGTGGAATCATGTTGGCTCTTTGCTCTTTGTGGTTACCTTACTTAAGTTTGCATCAAATCATTTGGGGAATGGACTTGGGTTGCTCTTAGCATAGCTAACAGTGAGGAAGTAGAGTTAGATGCAGAGCAGTTAAGAGCAGAGACAAATTGGGAAAAATCTGCATCACTCTATGTGTATTTCCAAGACAATATTTTCATCTCAAACCTAATGCCCATTTCTTCACTGCTGTTTCCCATTTAGCAATTCTTTATAAGTTGCAATCATATAGAAAAGAGGTTCCTAGGAAATATAATTTCTAGCATAACCATGTTGACCATAGAACATTGCAGCATATATTCAGTGACTTTGACTGGGGTTTATGATCGCATCTACAAGTGCCAACTATTTAAAGAGCCTTACTTAACGAATGAGGTTCGTTCAATAAGTAACAACTTATTTATTTGAGATGGACTATACGTTAGTAAAGTATCACAATAATAATGCAGACACATTAATTATTGGTGTATGGTCCACCTCCCTGATAAATTATATCATGTAATTTTGTGTTGCTTTAATATTAGTTGTCTACCTCTTCATTCATTCCATAGACATTTATTTATTGAGTACTATCAATGTTTCAATATTGAGATATTGAAATAGTTTGCTTCCTTATTTTGTGCAGATTTTGTATTGCTGAAAGCCAGTTTTAATCAGGAATTCATATATTTGCACTGAGTCGTAATATTGGGAAGGACTGTAAAAGGTTATTCAGGCAAAACTAATCTTAAATCAGTGGTTTTCTTCATATTTCCCCCGTGTAGCTGGTACAATCAGCATTGGTGCAATGTACCAACCTGAATGATGGCATGTCAACTTCCATTAATAGCTGAATTGATATACAAAGTTTCTGGGGAGTGTCTACATTAGTCCTGGAAGTAGATTCAAATATGTTAGAAAATTGTTTCCCATTTCAATCTGATTTCTTTAAAGCTATGTGATTTAACATCTTGTAAATGCATTAGAGCTATGAATGCTATGAAGGAAAAAAAACACATTTGTAAAGATTTCTTTGCCTTACTTTGTCTTGGCATGTAAATTGAAATTATTTCAGCTTTTAGGAACATAAATGATTTGACATTTCGGTATTTTATTTTCATCACTAATTTCCCACTAGCAAACCCCCTCCATGAGCAAGACAGAAAGATCATGTCAGTCTCCTGTACAAATAATTTCAGCAAACTTGGAGAATGCTTATGAGCCATATTAAGCATTTCTTTTCTTCCCCATATGATTGATTATCCATAACATCCTCGATTAGAAAACAGCTTATTTCAAATCCAAACAAAGCAACTACACTGAGTTAGAGTGAGAATACGAAGAGGAAGAGAGAGAAGAGAGAATGCGCTTCTTTTTTCATAATCATCTGTCATTCAAACATTAAACTTTTTAGGTTTAACCTAAAAAGGATTTGTTTTCCAGTTACTTTCTATAAAAACAGTAGAGGCTATGTCACATTCCATGTGTGGGTGATTTTTTCCTTCTAATCTCAAAAATGTTTTAATTAAATCTGTAACATGACTGTAAAATTAAATAAATTTCAGTTTTAATATCATCAATTCTGAATTGATACAAACACAGCCTTAAGTGACCATATTTTCAGGAAAATGTATTTTAAGGCCTGATTTAGTAGTCATTTAAATACTAACACTCTTTTCACAAAATTATCTTTATTTCTTCTTCACAATTGATCCATGCATCCACAATTTTATTTACTGTCATTTTAGCCTTCCCACAGTTTTTTCTTATAAAATTACAATTTAATTCCAAGAAAAGGCAAAGATAACTATTTCTACTGTATGTAACAGAAGCATTGGTTCTTAATTTTCTTTTATTACTAGCTGACATATTTGAAGATTTCAGACTATATATGTCACAGAACCTAAAATATTCTAAAATTCACCATGTCAAATGCCACAAAACAACTACTATCTTAATTAGTTCATAAATGTTGTAATGTAGATTTTCACACCAGCCTCTTAACTGGAAACCACCTTTTGCTGATTTCACCTATGGTAAGCCCTTTAAATAACATTATCTCTTCTAACACAAAGACACAGGCAACCACACTTGTGCTGGGTCACTTAAGCAAGTATGTAGCAGATCACTCCACTCTTACCTTTTTTTGGTCTTTTCACTAGACCATGAACTCTGTGAGAACAAGAACCACATCTTATTCCCCTTTGAATACCCAGGACTTATCCTAGAGCCTAAAGGATGTAACTCAATAGAAGTTTAATAAATGAATCTATTTAAATAGAAAAATTACATTGTTTCTTCTCTGCTAGATTAAGGCTAATAAAGTATCAGACTACCTGTTCACAGTATATTACACAAATGTATTTAGTAAGTACATTATTCCTTCATTTAGCATTTCCAGGTGATATTTTTGGATCAATAGATAAAAATGAAACCACATTTGAAAAATGCGAACAACCATGAAGAAAGGTTTGAGTGTCAGAAACATCCATGAAGGCAGTGAATCCTTCATCAGTGAAGTTTCAGGCAAAATGTGACTCATTATTGGATTTAGCTATCAGAAAATAAACATGAGAATGAAAATGATTATTAGACTATGTATTACCTGAGGCCATTTCATACTCATTTTTTAAAATTTTGTTTTAGAACTGAATTTGTAGAATAATTCCACTCACTACCACAATTTCCACAATACAGTGTCACACCAAACCCTCTGTTTACATTGCACATTATCAATGTCTTTCCCTTTTGAGCATTATTTTATATTATTTTAAAACCATTTTATCTGAATAAAAGTATTTTAAATGTTCAGGATGCAGATGACAAGATAGCAAACCTGTGGAGATGACTATGTATATTTGTGCCATAGTTGCCAGTGTTAAGAAGGCCTGAAACATGGTCCAATAACATAACAAATCAAAAGTGACATAGTTAATTCAAGGAAAAGGGCCAGCATACACTATGTAATCCTTTTTTTTGCTGACTTGCACAAGAACAAACATCAGGATGTAATGATGCATTATGACATAAAATAGCAGGGGTAAGGGGTAAGCACAGACAGAAATCTTTTCTGCCGCATTTATGAAAGATTCAGAGCCACTTACTGCCCTTTTTTGCTGGTCTATGCATGAATCAGTTTAACAGCTCAATTCACAATGTTGTTTCTCATGGAAGGAATAGAAAAAGCATCAGATGTTCTAAGAAGTCTGTGTAAGTGAGAAATTAGCGATTTTCAATTTTATACAGTGAGAACGTTTGTTTTCTCAAATGTAATTTGCTATTCATTGAGAAAATGAATAAAAAATTATTCTCTACCAAAAGGACACATGTATAGGTAGGTGAATGTATTTGGACATAAAAATGAAACTCTCTCTCAGAGTCTTGGATTAGCTTCTACAGAAATAGAGTAATTTTAGGAATTTTTCTTTGTAACACAAAACTTTTTATTCTACTAGTTTAATGTACTTTATTTGGACATTTTAGGACAATGATATTGATAAGTCAACTGGCAATAATTAAATATCAATTGACCAAAGACAACAATGCTTAAAAGATACCATTCAAATGAACTCAAGTCAATGTTCGGCCTGGTAAAAACAGTAAGACTTCTATAACAATCAGGTTACTTTAATTGAGAAGCATGCAAGTACACAGGGTCCCATTCAGTACTCCCCAAGTAAGAAAAAAAGTTAAGTGTGGTTCACTGTTTTAAGGAGTGTTAAAACATTAAATTGAACATTTTAACACTATTTTAAGGAGTGTTAAAACATAAAATATCTGCAAACGTGTACAGGAATATAAAGCAAAAGTAAAATAACACTGCAGTTGTAGGGTTATTCATAGCACTGTGGATAAAAACACAGACATAAGGATTACGATCCCTAGGTTTTGATTCTAACTATTTTACTTAACTTGGTGACTAGATTGAAACCTATACGTGAGCTCTTTAGAGGCTCAACTTCCAACTTTCTCACATGTAAATTTCGAGTTTAAGATTAGAACCCGGCAGAGTGGTTCATGCTTATAATCCCAGCACTTTGAGAGGCCAAGGTGGGCAGATCACTTGAGGTCAGGAGTTGGTGACCAGCCTGGCCAACATCGTAAAGCCAAGTCTCTACTAAAAATACAGAGGTTAGCCTGGTGTAGTGGTGCATGTATGGAACCCCAGCTATTCCAGAGGTTGAGCCAGGAGAATCACTTGAACCTGGGAAGTGGAGGTTGCAGTGAGCCCAGATAGTGCTGAGTGAGACTGTGTCTCCAAAAAAAAAAAAAGAACATATAATCTCCAAAGTCTCTTTCAAATCCAACACTTTCAAGTTTTACAGTACTACTTTGGGATACAGTATTATTCCAAGGATAGCAGAGAACATTTGTTTTGATCATTGCCTCAAAATACATGAAAGAGAGATCAATAAAGTGTTTTTGTTTTGCTTTGTTTTTACATTCTGGGTTTGTGATCCTATTAAGATTTAAGGGCTTAGGCAGAAAAAGACAAAAAAAATCCTATTATTTATTGGGTGAATTTTTATCAATTTAAGTATCTTGGAAAACATCTTGAACATACAGAGGATGGGGTAAGAAATCATTTACTGCTTATTAAGAGTGGCTGGATCAGCTAGTTGACACAGAAATGTCTGCTAAGCAAGGTCTCTGTGGTCAGAAGCACAAAGTTTTGAGTTCTGACTTGGCCACTGGCCTTTGAGTGATGTTGGGCAAGTTACTTACATTGCAATGGATTTTATTTTCCTCATTTTAAAAATGGAGCTACCCGCATTTAACTTACATAGTCATTCTCAGACTTATATAACACGGTTAAGTGCCCAGCACTAAAAGGTGTTTGTCAAATGTTACTTCATTTGCCATTGCTTGCGGTCTTTACCTAGGCCACTGAAATGTTTTTTGACCCATGTATTTAGAAACTGTTAGATGGGAACATTTCAAAGTGCTAGAAAGTGGAAACAGCTTTTCCTCACTTCCATTTACCAAGACATTTAGGTCAAACTCAATTCAAACAAACTCACATTTAAAAACTTGAAAGTAAGTGCACTGTGAATAGTACAGCATTTTGGAGGAAAAACAAACAAAAAAACCCATCATCTCCTTCAAAGAGCTCCTAAAGCAATGCTTTGGTGCCTGCAGTGGAACTCAGCTAAATATCGTTAGTAAAAACAGTAAATGTTAATCACACTAAGAATTTTTCTACATTGAAACAGTAAGTCATAATTTTGGAAGCCAGAGGCACTTCCTTCTGCTGCTCCCGTCAGGTGGCATTACTTGAAACACTGCAGCACTATCTGTTTAGCAAGGTAGAGTGGAAAATAATGGTTACAGTTAAATAAACTGTATGTTTTTACATGAATTTCAATGAAATTCTGGTGTTGTTATCTAGATGCATTGAAAATGCCTCTGCCAAGGTTTTCAACTTCCTTATCCCATTCTCCATTTCTATATTGAATTTCTAATGTTCATTGAATAAAACAAAACTAATGAACTTCAATGATGCATTTGAGAATCAAAATATTCAATAGTTACATGTAGTATTTATTACTGAAAGAGCCAATAACATTTTTTAAAAAAAATTTACATGTTTAAAATTTTGCTTTTGATTTAGCTTTCATGTGACAAAAATCATTGACTGTTTATGATTATGGCTAAGCATTGTGCTGAAAGGAACATAGCTCAGCATAATCATGGGATGAAAGTGACCAAAGACGGTGAAAAACAAAAGCAAAGGCCTGTTCAGCAGTCTGATCACTTTAATTTGTGTCACACCGGCATTATCTACTCATTGGAGTGGACATGTGTCAACTTTGTTAAATTGTTAATAACTGAATTAGAAAATTAAATTTAGGCCTTCTATGCTCTTTTAAATGGTGGTTCTCTTGTGACCAGTTCCGTTAGCCCAGAATCATCCTAGCAACATGGTCTCTGGCCTTAAGAAAGATACCATGCATACACATATGATTTAGCTAGAGAACATTTGAGGAAGTACAAAATAACAGAAAACAAATTATCCTCGAATGTGAAGGCAATGATGAATCACAATGCGTGACAGATAGGAATGAGAAGCCTCAGAACTGAGTTACAACCTCTCAACAGTGAATCAATACAGGAATCAAAGCCAGGCTGGAAAATGCACACTTTATTCACATGACCAAGTTCAAGGTTGTATATCATCTGTGAGCTCTAGAATGGAGGTGGAGCGGTAGCCTCAGACAGACAGCACTGCATGCTGTTCCCTATGTAGATACTCATGTGGTGAATGTGGTGATGTCATTTAAAATTTTGACTCTAATTATTCTGCATAACACAATTTGTACTGAGTTTTAAAGGGAGGCATTACACCAATATCACTATACTCAACATTTCTAAATGTTTACTCTTGTATTTAAAGGCCCATCCTCCAAAGAAAATAGGAGATTTTTGTTTTAACTGCTGTTAGTTTTTGTTTGCTCTTTGTTTTTGGTTTTATTTGTTTGTTTTGTTTTTTCATGCCATGAAAGTGAAGAAGGCCAACTGACTGTGGGGTAGAAGGTTGGGAAAAAAATTATATTCAGCAAGAAACAAGCAAGAACAAAGTTTTTGGGTATCCCACATACCCAAAAAATGATGCAAACAAATTTTAATATGTCTATAAACAGAAAGCAGGGAAACCTTGCCACACATCAAACCACAGGCCTTCTATGACTGGTTGAAGGAAGAAAACTGTTACAAGTTAAAGTACCAGGCCAGAAGCTACAGAAAAAGCTTTTTTCGTGGATGTTTTTCATGGGAGAGCCTTTTGCAACGTTTGAATGACTACAGTAAGCGACCATGACGAGACATAATACACACTTAAATACATGTCTAGCTTACACATAGTGTTTCCAAACACCACCTCATTTTATATCATCTCCAAGTATTAGGTATTATTATAATCAGCCCATTTTCAAGATAAATAACTGAAACATTTAGTGACAGTCCCTGGTTCTCAGTTTTGGATTCACATTAGAAACACCTGAATATGTTTTAAAAATACCACCAATGCTTGAGTTTAGAATCTGTGGGAGGTGGGGCCAGGCATTGGTATTTTTAGATGGTTGGAATATGAAACCAAAGTTAAGAAGCATGAATTAAATATTTTTTTTCAAAATAACACAATGAGTAAGAGTGGATTCAGGATGGACACCTAGAAAGGCAATTTCTTCATGATACATTTCACTGTCCTGTAGGTACATTTGGAAAAGCAACAACAGGCTTGAGTCAATGCTGCAGCTCAGCCATGCTCCAGAATTACAATAGCATCTTATGGTATGTACTCAACACCCTGTGCTAGAAATATTCCCTTTTTTTTTTGTTTTTGGTGTTTTTTTTTTTAAGAAACCTGACTTCTCACTGCTCTTACTGTAAAGATTAAAAATTTTCACTTGGTCTACAAAGACAAAGGTCCTCAGAAGCTGGCCTCTCGCTAACCCTTCAGTCACAAGAGGCAATTCAGGCATTGACTTTTCCCTTCTGCTCTGTCTCTAGTCTCAGTTTCCTCAGTGGTTGTAGCCTCTGCCTGGATTATGCTGTCTTTCCTTCTTCCCCACATTAGCATTTGCTTTACATTTGAATTTTGTTTTTATGGTTAAGTCTCAGGAAAAACATGGTTTTTTTTGTGTTGTTGCTTTTTTTTTGAGATAGACTTTTGCTCTTGTTGCCCAGGCTGGAATGCAGTGGTGCGATCTCAGCTCACTGCAGCCTCCGCCTCCCAGGTTCTGGTGATTCTCCTGACTCAGCCTCCTGAGTAGCTGGGATGACAGGCACCTGCAACCATGCTCAGCTACTTTTTGTATTTTTAATAGAGACAGGATTTCACCATGTTGGTCAGGCTGGTCTTGAACTCCTGACTTTAGGTGATCCACCTGCCTAGGCCTCCAAAGTGCTGGGATTACAGGTGTAAGCCACTGCGCCCGGCCAGGAAAAACATGATTTTTATTACTAGTTCCAAACCTCCCCTCCCCTAGCTATATGGATTCTCAGAGCTTCACATTTCTTTCATCCACTTTTACAGTCTTATTTGTTAACTATAGATAGGTGACTGCTGAGTCTAAGTCTTTAACTTTCTTCACTCTCCCTGACCCTCAACAAAGTACCTGGTGAGCATCTCCATTTCACTTTCCTTATGCCACCTTAAACTCAAGCTGTCTTATTGAAAAATTTATTTTTCTGCTCTAAAATGTAAGTCCTCTGAAGTTTTTTTTTTTTTAATTTCACTAAAAACATCAATGTTCTCTTCACTGTCAGGGCTTGAATTGTTAATAAATGGTGTTGGGAAAACTGGCTAGCCGTATGCAGAAAACTGAAACTGGATGGCTTCCTTACACCTTATACAAAAATTAACTCAAGATGGATTAAAGACTTAAATGTAAGACCTAAAATCATAAAAACCCCAGAAGAAAACCCAGGCAATACTATTCAGGACATAGGTATGGGCAAAGACTTCATGTCTAAAACACCAAAAGCAATGGCAACAAAAGCCAAAATTAACAAATGGTACCTAATTAAACTAAACAGCTTCTGTACAGCAAAAGAACGCCGGGCGCGGTGGCTCACGCTTGTAATCCCAGCACTTTGGGAGGCCGAGGCGGGTGGATCACGAGGTCAGAAGATCGAGACCACGGTGAAACCCCGTCTCTACTGAAAATACAAAAAATTAGCTGGGCGTGGTGGCGGGCGCCTGTAGTCCCAGCTACTCGGAGAGGCTGAGGCAGGAGAATGGCGTGAACCCGGGAGGCGGAGCTTGCAGTGAGCCGAGATTGCGCCACTGAAAAAAAAAAAAAAAAAAAAAAAGAAACTATCATCAGAGTGAACAGGCAACCTACGAATGGGAGAAAATTTTTGCAATCTATCCATCTGACAAAGGGCTAATATCCAGAATCTACAAAGAACCTAAACAAATTTACAAGAAAAAAACAAGCAAGCCCATCAAAAAGTGGGCAAAATACATGAACAGACACTTCCCAAAAGAAGACATTTATGCAGCCAAAAAACATATGAAAAAAAGCACATCATCACTGTTCATTAGAGAAATGCAAATCAAAACCACAATGAGATACCATCTCAAGCCAGTTAGAATGGCAATCATTAAAAAGTCAGGAAACAACAGATGCTGGAGAGGGTGTGGAGAACTAGGAATGCTTTTACACTGTTGATAGTGTAAATTAGTTCAACTGTTGTGGAAGACAGTGTGGTGATTCCTCAAGGATCAAGAACCAGAAATACCATTTGACCCAGCAATCCCATTACTGGGTATACACCCAAAGGATTATAAATCATTCTACTATAAAGACACATGCACATTATGTTTATTGTGGCACTATGCACAATAGCAAAGACTTGGAACCAACCCAAATGCCCATCAATGATAGACTAGATTAAGAAAATGTGGCATATATACACCATGGAATACTTTGCAGCCATAAAGAAGGATGAGTTCATGTCCCTTGTGGGGACATGGATGAAGATGGAAGCCATCATTCTCAGCAAACTAACACAAGAACAGAAAACCGAACACTGCACGTTCTCACTCATAAGTTGGAGCTGAACAATGAAAACACATGGACACAGGGAAGGGAATATCACACAATGGGGCCTCAGGAGGTGGGGAGCTAGGGGAGGGATAGGATTAGGAGAAATACCTAATGTAGGTGACGGGTTGATGGGTGCAGCAAACCACCATGACACGTGTATACCTATGTAACAAAACTACACGTTCTGCACATGTACCCCTGAACTTAAAGTATAATAATAATAATAAAAAGAATTACTTATGAGTCTTTTTTCAACAGTGTGTTCACCTAGTCTTTTAACCCTGATGGATGAATGCTCAAAATGTCTCTTAGTCTATCGTCTTCTTTTCATTTCCATTGCCATTCCCGGGTTCAAGCACTCATCACTTCTAATTTAAACTACTACAGCATTGCTCAACATGTGTTGGACAACACACTTTTAACTTCATGTACAGAGCTTATTAAAATGTTGACAATTGTGCCTTTTTTACAGAGCAAATGAGTTCAAGTATCTGGGGCTGAAATCTTAGGATCTGTGTTTTAACAGGTTCTCCCTATACACTGAACTTTGAGAATCATGCAACTGAAATAACTTTTCTAGCATTACTCCAGTTCCCATCCTTTCTTGCTTCAACTAAACATTGATGCTCCTTTTGCATTAGTTTTGCAAGGAATTATTCCAGTAATAAGGTCCCCAAACTTTAAAAAGAAGTTAATTTCTGAAATTCTATTGCAGGTTTAAAAAAAACATTCAAGAATACATGTAAAGCTTTACTGGGAACATTTTAATTCTAATATGTAGTTTCAATTTACTGTCCTACATATATTCCTTTTAGTTGTCATGAACTCAAACTATAAGACATATTTTTGAAATTTTACTTTGAATTAGGTTAGCATGTTTACACCTTTGTGACGTCAGCTTGCTATTTTCTTTATCTAAAACATACTTGCTCCAACAAATGCTTCAAATGACAAACTTCCAGGCTCACCTCAAATGACACCTTTATAATTAGTCTGTGGTGATCCCTTAAGTGTCAAGAGCCAATAATTTTATTAGCTATCCCAAATATAAATGATAGCTATTTCATGGCTTGTACCACCCCAGTTCCATTATACTTTCGAATATATGGTAGGGATCCCTGTATTGACCCTCCTCTCTACTTTTACTTCATGTCTGCTGTACTTTCAAGGTATGCCTTCATGTATTTGGGCACTTGGGTGCAACTGCTACTTCCCATTAACCCATAAGTCACTGCTGATGTTGGGGATTCAGATGCCTCTGCCTTGAAGGAGAAACTCAATACAAATACTGTATCTGTAGAACTCAAATGCTTCTAATTAATGATGGAGTTGGCGATAATGCTCTTGTCTGGAGAGTTTTCTTATCAGAGGAAAAGCACTTCTCTTTTTTCTCCTCCACATCACACTTTCTGGCAACCCCCCTCCCCTGCCCACTACTTTTGTCATTCATGTTTTCATTCTGATTGTATTTAAGTGATTAATGGATAACACCTCTCCCAATTTACAAGCAACTGATAGATGAGAAATCAGATTAATGTAGATTAAACTACTATTACCGATTAAAACTGGATTCAAAGATAAGACTTAGGAGGAGGGCCAAATGGCCTTGTAGCCCTCACCTGAATAAAAATGACAAATTTATCCTATAAACTAGATAATTTCACATCTTCTCTACAGGGGCAGACTCTGCATTGCGGATGAGCAGGCAAGAATGGACCTGTTGGAAGAACTCATTCTTTCCCCACTCCTGAGGTTCTATTCCACTTTGGAAGCTCTTCATAAAATACTCCTGAATGACTGCTCTATATCCCTCACTCACTTCTTTAATCTAATTAAAGAGTTCGTAAATTTAAAATACCCCCTTATTTCCACACTCTTTTTGGTTTGTTCTTATTTATAGTATAGGAATCCAGTTTGCAGGACAGAAAATATGAATCCCCATCTGCGTCTCTATGGCATAGGTATGAGGGGCAAACCTCCTGTGGAATGGCCTCTGTCCTCCAGTTTGACCAGAGCCCTGCTAGGTAAATCTTTATATATGAACCATAGCCTCCAATATCAATTTTATCAGGAATAAAGGAGATATCACTTATATAATGTATTTCTGTAAAATATGCCAGATGGCATCATTTATCTGGCAAAAACCCTCCAATTATTCATTATTTTACTCAGAATAAAATCCAAAGTGCCCACACTGGCTTCACAGTCCTCTGTGAGATGGCTCCCCATGACCTGTGTATTCTAATCTCCTCCTTGCTGCCCCCATTCCCTTTCCTGCAGCCATTCCGGCCTTCTGGTTTACCTGTGAACACATAAGACATTTTCTACGCCTGCAATTCTCTTCCTCTAAATAACTCATTTTAGCCCTTCAAATCTTTGCTCAAGCCTCTGCTTTCCAATAAGCCCATGCTGAAACCTTGTTACTCCATTTTATTCTGCAACCTACCCTCCTCCCAACACTCTCAGGTCAGCTTTCCTCTTCTACGTGACTTTACGTTATTGTCTTTAGGTACACTATACAGTTTCCTTATTATGTTTGCTATTCATGGCATATTTCTCCCAGCTGGAAGTTCCACCAGGGTGGCAGTTTTTGTATCTTCTGTTCCACGATCTATTCCAAGCACTTAGAACAGTACCTAGAACATAGAAGGCACTCAATTAACATGGAGGGAAATCAAGCCTGGGATGGAGACAGAAGTGATTATATTATACTAGCTCCCATGTTGCTGAAATCCTTGGGGGTATAATATGAGCAAAATAAATGGTAGTTATTTTAAAATTTTAATTTATTTTTCCATTTTGTGCTACTCGAGTGTGTGGCTGTTAAATGTTTCTAACTTCAACCAATATGACTGTCACTTCCTTTTCTAAAAATGAAATCAAATTGTTTTAAAAAGGACTAGATACTATATTTTCAAATATATGACAGTTTTGTATATAAGAAATTGCCAATATATTTGGTATAATTAAATCTATATATTTATGTGCCACAGAATGAATAATTTCAACTCTTTAACTCTCTACTGACTATTGTTATTTTTAAATTTTGAGCAAGAATACAACAGAAGTCATGCTCAGTAGAATGGGGCTAGCATGTTATCATTTGCTGCTAATGGAAAATGTTTTCTGTAAGAAAATAATCCTGTAGAAATAAGATAATGCAAATAATTTTAATGTAAATAACACTGTAAATGCATTTAAATAACAAATATATAAAACATATTTGTTATATGATCAGCCTTGGCAACATAGGGAGACTCCTTCTCTACAAAAAATTAAAAATCTAGTTGGATGTGATGGTGTGTGCCTCTAGTCCCAGCTACTTGGGAGGCTGAGGTGGAAGGATTGCTTGAGCCAGGGAGGTCAAGGCTGTGATGAGCCGAGATTGCATCCTCACACTCCAGCCTGAGCCACAGAGTGAGACCCTGTTTCCACAAATAAATAAATTGTTATACGTATTATAGAATATATATGTGATGAGTTGATCGTAAGAAGGAATGGCTATATTTCATGCGTAAGGCATTGTTTGGCATTAAATTGAAGACTCTATAAGGTATCGGGAATATATATATGAATTTATGCTTTAAAGAAAAATAGTGGGATCACTTGCTTTTCATAAAAAGTATTATACTTTGCATGAAGATTATATTTATGAAAAATTTAAAAGGAATATTTGGGTATCCTTTCACAGGACAAGCAAATAGATTGGTTTTTAGATGATTTTTTGTTGTTTTTGTTTTGAGATGGAGTTTTACTCTTGTTGCCCAGGCTGGAGTGCAGTGGAGCCATCTCAGCTCACTGCAACCTCAGCCTCCAGGGTTCAAGTGATTCTCCTGCTTCAGTCTCCCAAGTAGCTGGGATTACAGGCGCCCGCCACCATGCCCTGCTACTTTTTTGTAGTTTTAGTAGAAACAGGGTTTCACCATGTTAGTCAGGCTGGTCTCGAACTCCTAAACTGAGGTGATCCACCTGCCTCGGCCTCTCAAAGAACTGGGATTACAGGTGTGAGCCACGGCACCTGGCTGGTTTTGAGTTTTAGAGCTGTATGCTTATTAAATAAACTAGGCATCCTTAATAACTAAAAAAAATGCCCATGACAATTTTTTATTATCTTTGGGTCAAAGTAAAAAAAAAGTGGGAAATTTAGGTCATTGCTCCAGGCACAGTTATAACAGCTTTTACTTTGTCATTGATTCTATTAACCTGATCAGAAATTCTTAATTTTTCTATTATTCCTTCAAAGTACCTCAATAGGTATGGCCTATCTTTATTATTACAATTTTTGCACTGTACTGAATGTTTTCCACTGGATTGTAAAATCTTTTAGGGGACAGAATTTGTTTCAATTTCTATTGTACCTGGAGGCTAGTAGGCTTTCGTTAAAAAAAAATGTTAAAGTTAACTGAAAGAGGTGCTGAAGATAGAAATGAGCTTATGTTCCTTGTACCCAGAGAGGTTAGCATCTAATGAGGCAGGTATCCCAAGTTAATAATGACAATGTTATGTGAAAATGCTACTGCAAAGTTGCAGAGGAGCACAAAGCAAAGATACCTAACTTAGTCTACATCCAGAGGAATGAGTTGATCAGGAAATGCTTCCAAAATGATGACATTCCTAGAGGCGAAGCTGTAGATTCCCAGGCAAATACGGTTTATAATAAAGTTTTATACAGAAAGAACAGAGTAAGAAAAGCCAGAAAAAAAACAAAACAGAGTAGAATATGTTGAGACCCAATTTTTATGTTTAGAGAACTCAGTTAATCAAAAATACCTAATGCATGTATCTTATATCTAAAAGTGCAGATAGGCTGGAGCAGTGGCTCATGCTTATAATCCCAGCACTTTGAGAGGCTGAGGCAGGATGATTGCCTGAGCTGAGGAGTTTGAGATCTGCCTGCGCAACACAGGGGGACTCCTTCTTTACAAAAAATTTAAAAACTAGTTGGATGTGATGGAGTGTTCCTGTAGTCCTAGCTACTTGGGAGGCTGAGGCAGAAGGATTGCTTGAGCCAGGGTGGTCAAGGCTGTGATGAGCCGTGACTGCACCACTGCACTCCAGCCTGAGCCACAGAGTGACACCCTGTTTCAATTTGAAATTATATGTGACAAAAACTCGTCTGTAAAACACATTCTCTATGCTACTAAACATTTTCAAGGTTTGATACATTTTTCACAGGGAATATATATATTCTTTTTTTTTTTTTTTTTTTGAGACAGAGTCTCACTCTTTCACCCAATCTGGAGTGCAGTGGCACGATCTTGGCTCATTGCAACCTCCGCCTCTCAGGTTCAAGCCATTCTCCTGCCTCAGCCTCCCGAGTAGCTGGGATTACAGGCATGCACCACCAGGCCCAGCTAATTTTTGTATTCTTAGTAGAGACAGGGTTTTACCATGTTAGCCATGTTGGTCTCAAACTCTTGACCTTGTGATCCACCCGCCTCGGCCTCCCAAAGTGCTGAGATTGAGCCACTGCGCCTGGTCGGCCTGCTTGCTTTCCCCTCCCTTCCTCCCTTCTTTCCTTCCTTCTTTTTTTTTTTCTCTCTTTTTCTTTCTTTTTTCTTTTTCTTTCTTTCTCTCTCTCCTTCCTTCCTTTTTTTCTTTCTTTCTTTCTTCTTTCTTTCTTTCTCTTTCTTTCTTTCTTCCTTCCTTCCTTCTTTCCTTTCTCTCTCTCTCTCTTTCTTTCTTTCTTTTTCTTTGTTCTCCCTCTCTTCTTTCCCTCTCTCTTTCTTTCCTTTCTTTCTTCTTTCTTACTTTTTTCTTTCTTTCTCTCCCTCTTTCTCTTTTATCCTCCTCTTCCCACCATCTCTCCTTTCCTTTCTTCTGTTAATCTTTTCATTGTTAATTATAACCATAGTTCTAGGATTAATTTACAATTAAGAAACTAACACATCAAGACACTCTTTTGAAAGAACTATGTCTTATCCAAAACTTTTCAGACTATTTTGTTCACATAGAATATATATTTTCCTTGTGAGCCAGGCAGAGTGGCTCCCGCCTGTAATCCCAGTACTTTGGGAGGCTGAGGCAGACAGATCACAAGGTCAGGAGTTCGAGACCATCTTGGCTAACATGGTGAAACCCTGTCTCTACTAAAAGTATACAAAATTAGCCAAGTGTGGTGGCATATGCCTGTAATCTCAGCTACTTGGGAGGCTGAAGCAGGAGAATTGCTTGAAACCAGGAGGCGGTTGCAGTGAGCCGAGACTGTGCCACTGTAATCCAGCCTGGGTGACAAAGCAAGACTCCATCTGGGAAAAAAAAAAAAAAAAAAAAAAGGGAAGGAAAGAAGGAAGGAAGAAAGGGAGGGAGGGAGAATTTGTACAAGATCTGTCTCCTACTACATTAATAAGTGGGTAATGTGTTAACTCATGTCCAAAATTGAACTCCTAGTCTTTCACCTTAAACTGGTTTCTCCTACAATTGTTCACATCTTCATGTATTTTTAACTTTTTCCTTCCATTTCATCCGATTAAATGCTTTAAAGTTGTTTTCAACGTATCCTCTAAATCTTTTGGAAATTTTCATTTATGTAAGACATAGTTGTGCTTGGCATAATTTTGTTGTTGCTACTATCATTATTGTTATAAAGCACAAGTATGAGCAAAAGAGTAGCTGCAGTTGAGTAATCAAAACTATGGGTTGTTCTATGTCTGATGGGCTTTTCGGCAGCATTCATAAAACTTCTTTGTAGTCTATATACCCGTTGGTGCGTAGGGTGAAATATTAACCATATATTGACCTATATTTAGAAGAATTTTAGATAGAAGATAGATACAGGGAAATACATATTATAAGAGATAGGAAGAAGCAAAATGTGTTTTTCCTGTTCTCACACAGTGAACACAGAGCATTTTGCCTGTGCTCACCAAAATGTGTGTGAGGTTTTTTTTTTTTTTTTTTTTTTTTTTGAGATGGAGTCTCGCTGTCTCCCAGGCTGGAAGGCAGTGGCGTGATTTCAGCTCACTGCAAGCTCTGCCCCCTGGGTTCATGCCATTCTCCTGCCTCAGCCTCCTGAGTAGCTGGGACCACAGGCACCCACCACCACGCCGGGCTAATTTTTTTTTTTTTTTTTTGTATTTTTAGTAGAGACAGGGTTTCACCATGTTCTCCAGGATGGTCTCGATCTCCTGACCTCGTGATCCACCTGCCTTGGCCTCTCAAAGTGCTGGGATTACAGACATAAGCCACCTCGCCCGGCCTGTGTGTGAGTTTTTACCCATTCACATGGGTAGGGAAACACAAGCAACTTGAAAACTAAAACTACTTTTCCTAATTTTATGCTCAATACAACACAAGACACTTCACCTCCCGTCACCAAAATGTGTGGGTGTTTCTCACCACTATCAACCAGTTCTCTGGTGGACACCAACTGGGTGTTTTATAATTTAACTTAATTCTAACACTGTCTACCTGGAGATAGCATCAAACCCCACAGATTAAGGGCTTAGTCCCACAAAACCACTCCCCACTTCAGATGCCAGTCGCAGGTATTAGATTGTCACCTTTACTTCTGACCTACTGGCTAGAAATCAGGTATTTCAAGAGCTGCTCCCCTTTGGGTTGAATTAATTTGCTAGAGCAGCTCAAGGAACTCAAGGAAACACTTTGCTTATGATTACCCATTTATCATAAAAGATATTACAGAAGATATAGATGAATAGTCAGATAGGAAAGATACATAGGGTAAGGTATGGGAAGGCAGAGGCATGGAGGTTCTATGCCCTCTGAGTGTACGACCCTCCAGGAACCTTCCTGGAGTTTCCGGGTTTCATGGAGGCTGCATTACCTAGGCATGGTTATTTGAATCTTTGGCGATCAATTCAACCTTGCTTCCCTACCTGCTCACTGGTCTGTCCAAATGCCCATTAGAAATTGTCTCATCAAAACAAAGGATGTGCTTGTCACTCAGGAAATTGAAGAAGCCTTAGGATCTCTGGGTTAGGAACCAGAGTGAAACATTAAATAGAATAAAAAATTCTCCTAGCAACTCTAGAAGGGTTTGTAGGAGCCCTCTCTTGGGACCAGGGGGCAGGGATGTACACACATAAATAGATAGAGAGACAGAGAGACATCTCAAATAGCTTAATATAAATGTGTCCTAGAATATTCTTTTCTTTTACTGACATCACAGAAAAGTATCCCTCAGATAAATCAATTTCCGCTCATCTTTTACTATCTCAAATATCTCTGTTGGTTTCTAGAGCACTGGGAGGAAATTCCAATTGCTTCAAAAATATCTGAGTGTTAGCAAGACCACCAGTGACCCCAGAGATTAGAAAACAGTTGATCCTTTTTACTTGACACCGACTGTTTCCACTGACACTGTTGATGTCACAGTTACTACAACTTTGAATTATCATTGTCATTTTATGTACACTTTGCCTAATCCCTGTGGAGAATTATCATCGTCAGCAACGTGTCTGTTTTTTGCACTCTAAGTCCATTGCTTTGCAGACTAATGCAACTGTCTGCAACTCCTACTTCCCCTTCTACATCTCTTTCTTTCTTATGCCTGCATGGCTCCAATCTTTTATCTTCTGATTTCTCTCCTGTAGCTGAAAATTATCTGGACTTGTTCCAATAAATTTAAAATGACCCATGGCCTTAATGATCTCATCATCCACCAGAGAAGATCCAGTGACAAACAAGCAAACATAACATGTGTTGCCCATTGCTAACACCCAAAGGGGAAATTGTCACCTCTCCAGGAAGCCTGATTGTTTCCAGAGGCTGGAATGTGACAACTTGTTTTCTCTGGGCTCTCTTCTTCAGTGTCCTGCCTCACATTTTTCAGCATTCAGGGAAATAGAAGAAGTATACAAATGCTGTTCAGGTTACAGAGAATGGAAAAACCTAACAGGACCTTATCTGAGAGGACTGAACCTGAGTCACAGATTGAATAAGCCACAAAATAGAATTACCTAATGACTGTTCAAACTAAAAGCTAATAGTAGTAGAATGCCTATCATGTGCCAGCTGTAGGTCTTACTGTTGTAAGCTCTTTGTGTGTATTAGCCAAATTAATAATAATTAT
The DNA here is from genome assembly GCF_009828535.3 of Hylobates moloch. NCBI lineage: Eukaryota > Metazoa > Chordata > Mammalia > Primates > Hylobatidae > Hylobates > Hylobates moloch. The sequence goes on from NW_026652305.1 coordinate 2,469,864, forward strand.
TATTTATAAAGAAGGAAACTAAGTCACCAATAAGTCAAATAGACTTGCCTAAGGGCACATAGCTGGACAGCGGCAGATACTTGAACTAAAGTTAGTATGTCTTGTTGTAGACAGGGGTCTTGACTCCAGGGAATGGAAGTACCTCACACAGTATTTTATCACATAAAAGTTTCTCAGATTGTGTGGAATCTAATTGTCTACATGAACATAAACATAGCACATAGAATACGTTTATATGTACATATTTATACACACATACACATACACACATACACATCTGTAGTATTTGTATAGCATTTAAGAATTCCCAAAATATTCTCCCAAGCATGGTCTCATCAATCACAGCTACCACTCTAGATGTTAAATATTATCAGAATACAGAAAAAAAAACAGACTTCTGAGTGTGAAGAGAGAGTTGTTCAAATTCACAGTGTAAGATTTGCCTTTAAGGCTTCTGATTGCATGACCTGGGTTTTCTTCATCACTGCATTAACATTCCTATGAAAAAGTGAAACAAAACACAAATCGGATGACTAGAAACAGCTGGGCCTGATGTATTTTATGGATAGTTTTTATGTGTTATGATTGAAGAAACTTGTCAGTTTTTCTGTTTTCATCTGAATGGTGGAAATGATTTATATTAACTTATCTTAATTGAAACCAATTAGATTTTCGAAGGTATTGTGGTTGAAAACATAATCACACTGTGATCTACCAATTGAAAAACCAAGTTCACTCCTATCTATCATAGCATAGAATTAGAAAGCTTATAATACATAATGACTTGTTTGATCCAGTTTCTGTCTAAAGAATTCATACTGAAGAGAGCTTGGATTTTTCTTTTTATAAAATGTTTCCTTTTAAAAGATGTTTTGTAAGTAATATTTCTGCACTATTTAGCATCCTGTATGGTGATAAAAACTAAACTCAAACTGCAAATTCATAGGTCCTTTGCAGGTAAAAGTGCGAATTATAGCTTCAGGAATGATAAGTTCCAGGGACTCAGATTTCTCCTCAGGATTCTGTATTTTGTCAAATATGACTCCTATTTTTTCCTATAATGGTTTAAATCTAGAGAAGGCAGAGAGGCTTCCTCTGTGTCAAGGTGGCAAGATGATCTTTGTATATCCAAAACTTTATCCTATTAGATCAGTAACTTCAAATGGAAACGTGGAAATATTTATCTTTCCCCAAATTTTAGAAAATATTTTTAAATTACATCTTCTTGTTCAGAAATGGGCCACCTGCCTATCCTTGAACCAGGTGGACCAGAGGTATGGTAGTTCTGGAAAAGAAATTGGGAGTATTCCCAATAGAGTAAATAGGTGAATGTGTGCTGAGCAGGCAAAATAAAACTTACATCCAGCACTGTGGTTAGCAAAAGGTAACAGATGTCTACTACAATTGTGAGTCAATACATATGGAACAAGATAAGTGGTTATTTTCAAATAAATAAATCTGCTACAAAAGAAAGAATTCAACTAAAGGTAGAAAGCTAAATTTGTAGGCATTATTTAATAGCACAGTTCATTTACGATGTTTAAATCAGTAGATATTCACACTCATATTTTAAATTCAGAGTATGTATATATATAGTAATATGATGGCAGTAGATCTGAGTTGCTGCTAAACAAATGTTTCTTTTAGAAGTATTTATGAATACTTTTAAAAGCTGTCCTCAAACTGGAATGGGATATTTCATACAGGTTATAATTTAGTGTAATTTTTCTCTTTGAAAAGAAGTTGTAAAACAGATATGTGATAATTTCTTGTGTTCTACTCAGTACCGACATTTATTGATATTGTTATTTACTTTATTTTTATAAGATAATATGATTACTAAAGCAATTATGAAATGTAGAGAGCCCAATAATGTACTTCTGACAAACTAATAACAGATTTTGTTTTTCCCAATATAGCTATTAAAATTACTGAAATAATAAATATTTTCTGTCATTTATGATTGGTAATACAAAATTCTAGGATTCCTAATTTAAAATGTTCTTGTAGAGAGAGCATCACAGCTAACTAATATCTCATATTATAATATATAGTTTTAACAGTATCTACATATCTGTATAACTTGAAATTTCACACAAAAGCAGTTTTTACTACTTTATTTCCAGAGTCAATCAATTTTCAACTATGACAAGTGTAAAATCTACATAGCTGCAACATTCTGTATTAGCTTTAAATTTCCTAGCTCTATTTTTATCGGCAAATGTTTTATTTACCTTTAAAAAATGGAAAGTGGGGGGTGAAATATATCTAATGTAGTCAGAACAAACATGCTGTGTGTGTATGTGTGAGTTTGTGTCTGCGTGTCTATGCATGTATATATGTGCAATTATCCAATTATTCCCTGTTGTGATGTACTACTCCTTTTTCCACTAGATCATTAACTGTTATACTACCAGAGAAAGGAAAACAGATATTACAATTATTAAAAAAAAAATACTTAGGGCCAGATACTGTGGCTCATGCCTGTAATCCCAGCATTTTGGGAGGCAGAGGCAGGTGGATCACCTGAGGTCAGGAGTTCTCAACCAGCCTGGCCAACATGGCAAAACCCCGTCCCTACTACAAACACAAAAATTAGCAGGGCTTGGTGGTATGCACCTGTAGTCCCAGCTACTCGGGAAGCTGAGGTAGGAGAATTGCTTGAACCTGGGAGGCAGAGGTTGCAGGGTGCAGGGTTGCAGTGAGCCGAGATTGTGCCACTGCACTCTAGCCTGGGTGACAGAGCAAAATTCCATCTAAAATATATATATATATATATATATATTTAGATCTGTAAGTACTTTTTTCCAATTTTTTTTTTTTTTTGCTTCTGTGATGTAAGTTTAGGCAATGAAATGACATAATATTACAAATTTTAGAATCTAGGTTTAAGTGGGAACATACTTCAAAAGGTCAATATGAAAACATTTAAAATGAAATTAATATCAAACATTTCATCCTTTAGGGGCTTCTGATAATTTGGAAGTGATTGTTGTAAACTAAGAAAAATACTGGAATTTTAGTTGCTGATGTGGGTTATAGTCATAATTTTTCATCACTATCCTAAGTAACTGATCAAATTACATAAACTATCTGAACCTCATAATAGTCTCTTCTTGTAAGGAGAATACAAAGTTTCTGAAACCACTAAATGAAATAATGAATGAAAAAATGTATTATAAATATATTGTAATTTTTTTTCTGATTTGTTGAATTCACTCAACTTTTTATATAAATGTTATGTTTACTTTATTTTATTTTTAATTAATTAATTTATTTATTTATTTTGAGACTGAGTCTCCCTCTGTCGCCCAGGCTGGAGTGCAACGGTGCCATCTCGGCTTATTGCAACCTCTGCCTCCCAGGTTCAAGCAATTCTCCTGCCTCAGCCTCCTGAGTAGCCAGGATTACAGGTGTGCGCCACCACGCCCTGCTAATTTTTGTATTTTTAGTAGAGACAGGACTCTACACCATGTTGGTCAGGCTGGTCTGGAACTCCTGACCTCATGATCCACCTACCTTGGCCTCCCAAAATGCTGGGATTACAGGCGTAAGCCACTGTGCCCGGCCTATGTTTAAAATTTTAAAGAACTAGGTATTTGAGATTAATACAAAGTCTAAAATTGTCTTAAGTTATTAGAAGTTTTGTGATCATCTTATACTAGATATTTGTGTAAAGCATTTTATTAAGATTTCCTGGAACACACCAGGTACCATGGTTCCCCATTTTAATGAATGGGAAAACTGAGGTCCACATGGCCCAAGGTCAAATTTCATAGTTGATAATGTTTTTGAATGATAGTTTGATCTACTTTTTGAATGATAGTTTGATCTACTTTTGGTGAACTCTGTAATGGTTCATATAATGTTGCAGTTTTGCAACATGTAAAATAAAAACATTTTTAACAAATCTTTATTAACTGTAAATACCTCACAATGATCCTTTGGGCTCTATAGCTTATTTGAAATTTTTGAATGGAATACTACCACTGATTAAAACAGTTTCACTATTTATATTAGAAAACAAAACATTTCCTTATGCTTTAAAATATTTGTGTTACAGTTATGAAAATGACTTTCAAATAAATTTTTAACAAAAAACAGTTATGCTAAACAAGCAAGAAAGAAAAGTAGTCAGCATTCATTCTAAAGAAATAACACAAATATCTATTGTTTTCAGCTAGATTGCAAATGCTTTTTATGAGAAAATTAATCTTATTCAGAGCATACATTAAAAAATATAAGCATAAGAACTTCAAATACGTAGAGTTATTGATGTGCTGTATGCTTCATAAAGTTTATTTCTCATATCTTTTCTGCTTTTAATATAAAAGAATTATGCATTAAAGTACCAAGAGGGTTTTTAGATCATTTAAAATCCATTAAAAGCTGAGATATTCTTATAATTAATTTTCCACTGAGATGAGAACTCCGAACCTTGAAATAACTTGCAGATGGCCATTGTCCTAGTTAAGAGAACCATTGTGCCATCTTCCAAGAATCATTTTACCCTCTAGTAAAAATTCAGGGTACATTTATGCCTCACAATCAGGCCTGGGAGGCTAGTTCTTGGAAGAAAGTATGAGCGGGTTCCAATTTGATTTGATTTCAATGACATTTGTTGAACTTCAATTGTATTCCCCATCAGCTTGTTCTTTTAAATAAAAATACCCCTTGGAAGAAAGGTATTGGTAAACTCAGCTTTTTGGTTTTTATTTTCCTGCCTTTGTATCTTTCCTGACCCTTAAAATGGTGACACAGGGCAATACAATTTACTCTGTGGTAATAACAATTGAGAGAAAAAGTTTTATCATGGCACATCATGATGAATATTGTCAATGACATGTATTTTTCATTAGAATCGTGAATTATGTATTCATTTTTGCGAAATAAATTACCCCAAATGTTATAGTCATAAAACAACACGCATTTATTACCCTACAGTTTCTGTGAGTGAAGAATTTCTGACTCGTAGCTTAGCTGCAGTCATCACAAGTTCTGATTGGTTCCACTTCCAAGCTTACTTGGCTAATGGTTGGCATGATTCAGCTCCTCTCATATTTTTGAATAAGACCTCAGTTCCTCACAAACTACTCATTGGAGGCTTTCTTTAGTTCCTTGACACATGAGCCTTTCTATAGGTCAATTTGCAACATGACACCTTGCTTCATCAGAGTATGCAAGCAAGAGAGCAAGAAAGTACCGCCAGAAAGAGCAAGGTAGCAAATAGATGCCACAGTCCTTTGTAACCTAATTCTGGAGGTGACATCATGTTACATTTGCCATATCCTCTTTATTAGAAGCAAGTCACTAGGTCCAGTCCACAATAACAAGACTATGAATACTAGGAAGAGAACTGTTAGGAGCTATATAAAAATCTGCCTACTACAAATAGTCTTGCATATTTTTCATCTCCATTTATACTTTATGAGAATTTCTTCAAATACCAGAGTGAAGGTAACAAATGTATTGTCTTTGATAAACACACACACACACACACACACACACACACACACTGCCAGAAATGACTTTATCACCAAATGTTATTTTTAGTAGTATTGCCAAGAACACTACCGGTAAAATTACACACATTCTACTAACTGCTATTTTGGGACCATATTATTTGAAACAGATGATTACTAAAGGTGTTGAGATTTTTCTAGCATATTGTTTACTCAATATTTGATAAGTGTTACTGGTGCGTATCTGGAACAGAAACACTGAAGACAGGTATGAGATACTTAGCCAAGATTTTATGATTACATGTGAAATATTTTGACATAAGCTATGTGTGGGGAGAAAGCTATTGAGACAAAAGTCAGGATTTTTCCAAGAGGGAAGCTTATATGGTAAACCAAGCTGACTCATTACTTTAAACAAATAGATAATCTGAATATATTTTCAAGTCTTGGAGAGATCCTTGAACTTTATTATCCCCGATAACAATAAAACTCTATTATATCAGTTTGAATACTGAAGTGGTAAGTTCAAAATAATATAGATGTGGCATTTGATTTATTATCCATAAAATATTTTTAGTCACAAATATTTTATTAGCACTTTCTGATGAAACTAAACACTATCCTTTGTATCACAATTTTTTTTTTTTAAATGCATGTTCTTTTTGTTGATCTAACTATAGCAATGGACTAGGATTTGGAGATCCTAAGATTCAATTTATATGAATTTAGGCAAATCATCTCACTCTCTGGTCTTTCATTTCCTCGACTTTTAATATAGTTGTCAGACTCAGTGCTGTATTAGATCAACCTCAGATGTATCTGTTCTATGGCATTGGGAGCATGAACACCTTCGGAGAAAGATCTGTATCGTTCTTCATTTATTCTCTAATGGTATTTAATATGTAGTAGGTGCTAAATAAATATTTGGTGACAAATTATTATATTAATAAATATTAACATTATTTTGATATGCATTGGTTCCTATTGTTCTAGAAGTGTAATTAATCATGTTCCACATAGAAAGGATTGCTGACACCTTAAAGTCTGGCTTCTCTATCATTTTGGTTTACCAGGGATTGTTTTTTAATTTTTAAATATTTTTTATTTTTAATATTTAATATAAAATATTAATATTTAATATTTAATATAAAATATTAATATTTTAAATATTTTAGTATTTAATATTTTAATCTATTTCTTCAACTTGTGTTTATTTAATTTTTAGGTCATTTTACCCAGGAAATATATTTCAATTTTTATAAAACGTTTTATTCTCAGATTTAGTTCAGTTAAAAAGAAACCTTATTTTAGTAGGATTTTATTCTCTGCTTCAGGAGATAATTTTTATTATTTATTTATTTATTTATTTCCTAAAGTGACTTTTCATTGTTCCTGGTTCATGACCATTTCTTTAGAACTAAGGCTGTGGTAGATGCTGGCAATCACAGAAGTTGCAAATCCACATTTCTCACAACATATTCCTAATCACTCAATGAACTAACAGATGCATGAACGTGTTCCTACACAAGCATATGGTAAGCATCACAGTTGTCTTAACCTTATGTTAAAAACAAATTTTTTAAAAAATTAAAAACAAATTCACCTGCTGTTAAATGTTTTGAAGTCCCTTGGGAAATTTTAAGCTTTGCTCATTAACTATTCAATTAAAAAATTACTGCTAAGGCAATGTGGCTAATCATAATTTGTTTTTTCAAGCATATACAGAGAAGTGTCATTGAAGGCATTAACTAGCGAAAAATTGAAAATATCATTTAGACTTCCCATTTCAGTTCTGATATTTGAAGAGCTTAGAAGTCATGACTGTCTTACAGTTTTTGAGAAGTCCTCGTCCAAAACAAGGAAACAAGAAATGTCAAAAATAAGGAAGCTTTTTGACATGGTTAGGCTTTGTGTCCCCACCCAAATCTCATCTTGAATTATAATCCCCATAATCCCCAGGTGTCAAGGGAGAAACCAAGTGGAGGTAAGTGAGTCACAAGAGTGATTTCCACTTTGCTGTTCTTGTGATAGTGAGTGAGTTCTCATGAGACCTGATGGTTTTATAAGGGGCTCATCCTCCTTCGCTGGGTACTTCTCCTTCCTGCTGCCTGGTGAAGAAGGTGCCTTGGTTTCTCATCACCTTCTATCATGACTGTACGTTTCCTGAGGCCTCTGGAGCCATGCTGAAATAAGAGTCAATCAAACCTCTTTCCTTTATAAATTATCTAGTCTTTATAGTAGTATGTATAGGCAGTTCTTTATAGTAGTATGAAATCAGACAAATATAGTCTGAGTAATCGTCACAGCCAAGAGGATCCTAAGGAAACATCACTACTAAAAGTAATGTGGCATCCAAGATAGGACTCTAAAATAAAAAAAAGATACAAACTAAATTAATTAGAATAAACTAGGTACCTTAGTTAACAATAATGTGTCAATATGTTTTCATTAACTATAACAAGTGTACCATACTAATGTGACATGTTAACAGTGGGGAAGACTAAGTGAAGGGTATCTGGGAACTCTGCATGAACTTATCAATTTTTCTGTAAATAAAAAAACTATTCTAAAATTAAAGTTTATTTAAAAATTAAAATTTATCAATTGGGTATGAAGTTGTCCTTTTCTAACTATTATTTTTCAGATAATTTTTTAAAATTTCATCAACAAAACTATCTTGAGAAGGACTTGTTATACTAAACCAATAGAAAATTAACAATTTTTCTACTTTGGTTTTCTAATAAGCACATCTCGGGGCTAAGGGTTTATCCTATTAAACATCAGTCTCTTATTCACTTTGCCTCAGATGTAGAATCAAAGTTGAAAAGCAAGCCCGATGCTTGTGTATTTGCCCACATCAGCACATTTCTTAACTTGAATTTACAGATATGTCAAGACTCTAAAACATCAAATGATACAAAAGGCAAATCAGCAATCAAGACAAATACTTCCTTTCAACAAAAACCAACACAAGTGTCACTATAGAAATGCCCTAAGAATTCAAGGTCAAAATATGGTGTCTTTAATTGTTAAGGGCTGTCAAATACGATCAAGTAAAAAAATGTGTCAAAAATTATGGTAACATGTTTCAGACACAGGCAAGATTAACCTCCCCAGAGGAATGTGAGCTGCCAAGTAACCTCAGCTTTTCCAAAAAGAAAGTAGTTTTCACTGTTGGCACATACTTGTGCAATTCTTAGTAATATACATTGAATTATCCACTCTAGTTAGATTCTATACTCCTTCAAGAAATTATGTTATAAACACCAATTTTAATTTTGAAACAACAGGAATTTTGCTAGTCCTATCAGAGACAGTCTTACTGGCAATAAAGGGCTGAATTAGATAAGTAAAGAGTGAATACTTTGCAAATCACTGGAGTGATAACACCCTGGTAGGTGAATTACAATACAAACAATATTGTCCAAGTACTGAAATGAATTAATATGGGCTTCTGTCTTTTATCTTTCTTTTTTTTTTAATTGGTAGAAGTCAGACTTTGTTTTAAAAAGTCAGGATCTGTTAACTAACTAGAAAAGTTAGTTATGTTCTTAAGTGATACCCCTATATCTTGTTATTTTATTCATAAGTCAATTAAATTTTAATTTCCAAAGAAATATTACTTTCTGGGGAGGCTCTGATTATAGTTAGAACAAGTCAAATAAATATTTTAATCATTAGTCACACAAAAAATATATGAAATTTTACATATATTAAAAATGCTCAGTTTTCTCTTTTTTTTTTTTTTTTTTTGAGACGGAGTCTCACTCTGTCACCCAGGCTGGAGTGCAGTGGCACAGTCTCGGCTCACTGCAAGCTCCGCCTCCCGGGTTCATGCCATTCTCCTGCCTCAGCCTCTTCAAGTAGCTGGGACTACAGGCGCCTGCCACCACGCCTGGCTAATTTTTTGTATTTTTAGTAGAGACGGGGTTTCACCGTGGTCTCGATCTCCTGACCTCGTGATCCGCCCACCTTCAAGCACCAAAATGCCTGAACAAACAAGCTTAAAATAATAAGAAAAATTATGCAAAATACCTAAATGATTCTTATAAATTTAACTAAATAAAATCATTAAAAACATAAATTAAGTGCTCTAAAACTATTGTTTTCAGTCTGTCAAATTATCAAATTTTATATTCAAAATATTCCAAGAGAACACAACTTTTTGAGTACTTTTGTCTTATTTTAATATAATTTCTAAGGTGCAGAAAAATTATCAGCATGCTACAGGAGACTCCTGAACACCCTTTATCCAGATTAACCAGCTATTCACATGTTTTCTCACTATGTGTTTATATTCTCTCTCTCTCATGCTCTATATAATTATTTTTTCTGAACTATTTGAGACTACGTTGGAGATATCATGGTCCTTTGCACCTAAACATTTCAATTTGCATTTCCTAAGAAGAAGGACATTCTCTGACATTACCATATTAGAAAGATCAAAATCAGAAAATTTAACATTGATACAATAATATTATCTAATTCATTGTCCATATTAAAAAGCCATTAATCATTTTAATTATGTCTTCCTTTATATTCTATTACAAATTCCAGCTCAGGATCACGTATTGCATTTCTTTGTTTTATATATTTAGCATATCTTATTCTAAAATTATGAAGTCTTTCTTCTCTTTTTTCATCTTGACATTTTCAAGTTCTATCAGTTCTATCAGTTTTGGCTTTATATATTTTAACCTCTATTATTAAGTACATGTATATTATTACTATCTCCCTCCTGAACTATACGTGTTTATTGCTATTAAATGTATCTATCTGTATATATGCTCTCTGCCTTGAAATGTATTTATACCGTTATTATTTTAGCCATCTCAGCTGGTTTTATGATTAATCCTTTAATGTTTACCTTATTTTACTTTTATACTACTATGTCATTATGTTTAGAATTAATCTCTTTTAAGTAGCATCTAATTACTTCTTAATTTTTATTGACAATGCCTTTTTTTAAATTGGAGTTTTTACTTCATTTACATTTTGAAGTACTATTTGCTTCGATTTCATTTATATTTAGCATACTATTTACTATGGTTAGTGTTATATTTACCATTTTGCCATGTCTTCATCTGTTTTGTTTTACTCTACTCTTCCTTTATTTCCTTGATCTGTTTTTGTCGACCAAATATGCTTAGTAATTTATTTTTATTTATTAATTAGCTATATTTTATGCATTAGTATTTAGTCATTACTTTAAGATTATAATATGTATGTTTTTCCAATCCTATTCTTATTAGAGTTAATATTGTACTAATATTAACTGTGATTAATTATAATTGAGTAAAAATATATACATATTTATTTTTCCTATAAATTCATAAATTCAAATTACATAACCTCATGTTATTTCCATTTATCTTGAAAAAAGAAAGTTCTTATCATTTCTCACAGTGTAGGGCATAGATCTGCTAGTGATTGATTCTATCAGTGTATATTTATCCAAAATTGTAATATTGGTCTTCACATCTGAAGAGTATTTCTCTGAATCTACAATTCTGGGATAACAGTTTTATTGTTTTTTTCTTTTAGTCCATTGAAGGTGTTGTTCTTTGTCTTTTGGTTCTCATTGATTCTGATAATCAGCCAGATAATTTATATCATTGTTCCCTCATCACTTTTTTCTGAATATTTTAAAATCTTCTTTTTATATTTGGCTTTTAGCAGAGTGATTAGTAATTACTTAGGTTTGATTTACTTTACCAATGTCTTGCTTGGGATTCATTTGGAGATATATGCATTTCTTAAAATATGTGGCAACTTCTGTCCAACTTTTTAATAAATACATACCACCTTTATTGTAGCATTTGATATCTTTTCTGAGCACATTGATGCTCAATTTTTTATTTCAATTTGTGTTATATTCATTCCTCATATTAGTTCTAGAATTTCCATTATTTTAAATATAGTATTTATTTCATTGTTGAGATTCTGCATCACTTCTTTTACCATGACCATAGCTTTCTTTTAACATGAACAAATTTACAAATGCTGCTGAAAAGCCATTGTCTGCTAATTCCATCATCTTGGTCATTGTGGAGTCCATTTGTCTTGACTTTTTTTTTTTAATAATGGTTGATGTTTTTTGTCTGGTAGTATTTTATTGCATACTGTACATTCCAGGTGATTTATTTTAAAGTTTCTGGGTTTCACTGTCTTTTTTCTGAAGACAATTTTTTATTGTTCTAGCAGGAAGTAATTTAACTGTACTTAAACTCTGAATTCAATTACCTCTGCAGAGGTTAACACATGTGATAGCCCCATTCATTCAGGCTTTCAGCTGTTTCTTCTGGCTAGGAATATTGGAGTCTCCTCAAAGCCTCAAAGCATGCACACTTTATGGATGGAGTTTTTATGCAGTTTTAAGGGTTCACCTTTCTTTAAGCTTCTACTTTTTGGGTTTTCCCATTCACTTTAGGTACTCTATTAGTCTCATATTCCATTCATTGACTATAATCTAATAAGATTGTATATGTCTCTCTGCTTCAGTTGTAGCCACCCTACACAAGACAGACCAGGAAGTGTCTACTCCATTAAGAAGACATTTAAGTTCAAGTCTTACAGAGTTCTGTCGTTTTTCAAGAATCAAATCTTGTATAGTTTTTACTGCTTTTTTTCTTAAATAAATTCTTTTTTTTACTTTTCTTGTCTAAAATGTATAACTGCCACATGCAAAATAATTTCTTATAAAGCTACTTCATCATTACCAGTAATATGAACTCAGTGACATTTTAAATTAGGTTCACAGGAAAGGAAGAGCAGTGTAATGGCCAAATAGAAGGCTTCATTGATTCCCCCCACTTCAAGGACACCAATTTAACAACTATCTACAAACACATGCACAAAACAGCTCAAAAAATAAAAAAAAAATCATATGAGGACTCACAGTACATGGTTTTAACTACACATCACTGAAAGCAGCATTGAAGACGGTAAAAAAAGAGTCTCGAATCACCACAGCCACCCCTCTCCAATCCCCCAGCAATGGCCACATGGCACAGAGAGAGAATTTGAACTCTTGGGAGAGAGTGAGCACAGCAATTGTGAGGCACTGCATTAAACTCAGTGCTTCCCCATCATAGCAGAAAGCAAAACTGGGCTGACCTCAGCTCCTGTGGAAGGAGTATTTAAACCAGCCTTACCTACAGGGGAATCGTTCATCCCAGGATTTGAGACATGAGTTATGGCAAGTCTCACCAGCACAGGCTAAAGGGCTCTGGGGCTCAAAATTAACTTGAAAGGCAATCTAGGATACAAGAACTGCAACTGCTAGCTGAGTCCAAAGGAAGAATTAAGCTCAGAGCCAGTGAACTTGGGGGACACTAAACCTACTGACGCCAGCCAGGGTGGCTAAGAGAGTGTTTGTGCCACCCCTCCCCAAATCTCAGGCTGCACATTTCCCGGCTTCCAAAAAGACAACTTCCTTCCACTTAAGGAGAGGAGAAGGAAGAGTAAGAAGACTTTGTCTTGTATCTTCAATACTAGCTCAGCCATAGTAGAATAGGGCATCAAATCAGAAGGCCTGTTTCCAGACCCTAGCTCTCAAATGACATTTCTAGACACACCCTGAGTGAGAAGGAAACCTACTGCCTTGAAGAGAAGGACCCAGTCCTGGCAGGATCCATCACCTGCCAACTGAAGAGCTCTTGGGCCCTGAATAACCAGCAGTGATACCCAGGCAGTATGCCACGGCCTTGGGTGATGATATTGTTTGGCCCTGTGTCACCACCCAAATTTCACCTCAAATTGCAATCTGCATGTGTTAATGAAGGGACCTGGTGGGAGGTGATTGGATCATGGGGCGGTTCCCCTCATGCTCTTATCATGTTGGTGAGTGAGTTCTCACAAGCACTGATGGTTTTAAATGCGGCATTTCCTCATGCATGCTCTCTTTTGCTGTCTTGTGAAAAAGTTGTTTGCTTCCCTTTTGCCATAATTATAAGTTTTCTGAGTCCTCCCCATTCATGCAGAACTGAACATTGAGTCAATTAAACCTCTCTTGTTTATAAATTACTCAGTCTCGGGTAGTATCTTTATAGCAGTGTGAAAATGGATTAATATAGGAGAGACTCTGACACTTGCTGGCTTCAGGTGAGACTTAGCATATTCCCAGGTGTGGTGGTGACAGATAGAGACTCCTTCTACTTGAGAAAAATGGAGAGACAAAGAAAGAGGACTTTGTCTTCTACCTTAGGTACCAGCTCAGCCACAGGGGGAGAGCCCCAAATGGGCTTTTGGGGCCCCAATTCCAGGAATTGGCTCTTGGATGGCATTTCTGAACCTGCCCTGGACCAGAAGGGAGTCCACTGCCCTGATGGGTGAGTCCCAGACTAGGCAGCATTCACCACGATCTGACTGAAGAGCCCTTGGACCTTAAGTGAACACTGATGGGAGTCTGGAAGAACTCCCCATGGGCATGTGGCTGTGGTGGCCATGGGGAGAAGCTCCCTTGACTGTGGAAAGGGGAGGGAAGAGTATAAAGAACTGCATCTCATGGTTTGAGTGCCAGCTCAGCCATTGTACTATAGAACACCAGTAGGCTTCTCAGGTTTTTGACTCCAATTTTTGGCTCCTGGATGGCACCTCTGGACCTAATTGGGGCTTTCAGGCACTTGCTGTGCTGAAGGAAAGAACAATGGCCTGACTGGCCTGTCTACCTCCTGATTGTAGAGCCCCAGAGGCTTGAGTGAAGATAGGCATTAGCCAGGTAGTGGTTACAGCAGGCCTTGAGTGAGACCTAGTGGTGCTGGCTTCAGATCTGACCCAGCGCAGTTCAAGTGGTGGTGGCCACAGGGGTGCTGCGTCATTCCACCTCTGGCTTCACGCAGCTCAGAACAGAGAGAAAAACTCCATTTGTTTCAGAGAAAGTTAGGAAAGAGAACAAGAGTCTCTGCCTGGTAATTCAGAGAATTGTTCTGGATCCTATCCAAGGCTACCAAGGCAGTACCTCTACCAGTCTACAAGAACCAAAATGTTACTGGGCTTGGGGTGTCCCCTAATGCATATATGGCTTAGATCACAACACCTAAGTCCTTTTAAATACCTAGAAAACCTTCCTGAGAAAGACGGGTACAAAGAAGCACAGACTACAAAAACTGCAATAAATTTCTAACTCTTCAATGCCCAGACAAAGAGAAATATCCTTAAGCATCAAGACAATCCAGGAAAACACAACCTCATAAAATAATAAGGCAACAGAAACCAATCCTGGAGAAACGAAGATATGTCACCTTTCAGACAGAGAATTCAAAATAGCTGTCTTAAGGAAACTCAAAGAAATTCAAAATAATACAGAGAAGGAATTCAGAATTCTGTCAGACAAATTTAACAAAGAGATTTCTAGTCCAGGGCAGGTTCAGAAATGCCATCCAAGATTCAAAGAAACAAACAGAAATTCAAGAGTTGAAAAATGCAATTGGCATATTAAAGAATGCATTGTCTTTTAATAGCAGAAATGATTAAGCAGAAGAAAGAATTAGTGACCTTGAAGACAGGTTATTTAACAATACACAGTCAGAGGAGACAAACAAAAAAAGAATGAAAAAGAATGAAGAATTTCTAGATCTAGAAAATAAAAAGGTCAAATATAAGACTTACTGGTTTTAAAGAGGAGGTAGAAAAGAGATATGGATAGAAAGTTTATTCAAAGGGATAATAACACAGTTTCCCAAACCTATAGAAAGATATCAACATCCAAGTAAAAGAAGATTATAGAACACCAATCAGATTTAACCCAAAGAGGACTACTTTAAGGCATTTAATAATCCAACTCCCAAAGGCCAAGAATAAAGACAAGATCCTAAAAGTGACAAGAAAAAAGAAACACATAACATATTGACAATGGAGATTCAATATGTCTGGCAGCAGACTTTTCAGTGGAAACTTTATAAGCCGGGGAGAGTGGCATGATATACCTAAAATGTTGAAGAAAAAAAAAGTTGCACCATAGAATAATATATCTGGTGAAAATATTCTTCAAGCATGAAGGTGAAATAGACTTTCTCAGACAAACAAAACTTGAGGGATTTAATCAAAACAGTTTCTGCCCCTACAAGAAATGCTAAAGGGAGTTCTTCACTCAGAAAGTTCACTCAGAAATAAAAGGGTGTTAATGAGCAATAAGAAATCACCTGAAGGTAGAAAATTACTGGTAATATTAAGTACACAGAAAAACACAGAATAGTATAACATCGTGACTGTGTTGTATAAACTACATCTTACCTTAAGTAAAAAAACTAAATGATGAACCAATAAAAAATAATAACTCCAATAACTTTTGAAGACACAGTGCAAAATGATATAAATAGAAATAGCAAAAAGTTAAAAAGTGGAGGGACAAAGTTAAGTTGTAGAGTTTTTATTGGTTTTCTTTTTGCTTGCTTGTTTGTTTATTCATCCAGTGTTAAGCTGTTATCAGCTTAAAATAGTGGGTTATAAGATAGAATTCACAAGCCTCATGGTAACCTCAAATCAAAATAATACAACAGATACACAAAAAATAAAAAGCCAGACATTAGAACATACTACCAGAGATAATCACCTGCAGTAAAAGGAAGATTGGAAGAAAGAAAAAGGAAGAAAAGAACACAACATAATCAGAAAACAAATAACAAAATGACAGGTTTAAGGCTTTGTTTATCAATAATAACATTGATATGGTTTGGCTGTGTCCCCCAGAATCTCATTTTGAATTTTAGCTCCCATAATTTCCACATGTTGTGGGAAGGACCCACTGGGAGATAATTGAATCATGGGGGCAATTTCTCTCTCGCATCTGTTCTCATGGCAGTGGATAAGTCTCAAGAGAGCTGATGGTTTCATAAGGGGAAACCCCTTTCACTTTGTTCTCATTCTCTCTTGTCTGCCATATGTAAGATGTGCCTCTCACCTTCTGCCATAATTATAAGGCCTCCACAGCCACGTGGAGCTGAGAGTCCATTAAATTATTTTTCTTTATAAATTACGCAGTCTTGGATATGTCTTATCAGCGGCATGAAAATGGACTAATACAAACATTGAATGTAAATAGACTAAACTTTCCAATCAAAAGACAGGGTGGCTGAATGGATTAAGGAAAAAAACAGGACCAAATGATCTGTTACCTACAAGAAACACATTTCACAGACTGAAAATAAAGGGATGGAAAAAGATATAAGATATTCCATGCCAATGGAAACTAAAACAAAGCAGATGTAGCTATATTATATAAGGAAAAATAAATTTCAAGACAAAAAACTGTAAGAAGAGACAAAGAAGGTCACTATACAATGATAAAGTGGTCAATTCAGCAAGAGGGCATAACAATTTTAAATATATGTCTACATATATGCACCCAGCCCTGAAGCACTCAGATATACAAAGCAAATGTTATTAGAGTGAAAGACAGAGATGATAGACTCCAACACAATAGTAACTGGTGTCCTCAGTACTCCACTTTCAGCACTGGACAGCTCTTCCAGACAGAGAATCAACAAAGTAACATTGGACTAAATCTGCGGTATAGATCAAATGTGCCTAATAGATATTTACGGAACACTTCATCCAACAGCTGCAGAAGACACATTATTTTCCTAGCACATGGATCATTCTTAATTATAGACCATATCTTAGGCCACAAACAAGTTTTAAAACATTCAAAACATTGAAATAATATTAAATTAGGTTCACATGCTAATCTAGTCAATCATTCAATATGACACATTTTTTAAACATTAAAACCAGTTTCATTAACAAACATGCACACTGTTCTAAATTTAAGGGTAATAAAGTATGGATTTGATTTACTTCTTAATTTTTGTATTTATGTTTAAATTTGTAAGTATTTAGAAGATACATAATCTCTAAGAAAATTTATCAACTCAGGCAAGCTGAGAATCTTATTCCAGACTAATTGAGCTTCTATGTCATGTTAATTATTCATGACAAGACAAAAGTGAAAACCAGGCTATGGGTTTATATACATCAAATCTAGAAACAAGGGCTCAAGAAATTAGGTTACATATTTCTACAATGATTCTTGATAAGCTACAAAAGTATTCACATTGAGGTTTTTTTAAGGCATTATAGAGATGCTGGAAGTCCATTTCTTCTTGTAGATAAATTTTCACCATTGTAATTTCTGTCTCCTGGTTTACGATATATCCTTAAACCTTACTTAGAATTACATCTGCATCCATATTCCTATACTTACCAACTCTTCAACTAATAATTTTGAAGTCTGTTGGAGTTCCTCATCATTTAAATTTTTTTCTCTAGCTATAAATGTTAACATTAAATTTAAATGTGTTTTTTAATAAAAGTAGTTTAAATGCAATTAATTAGATCCCAAATACCTCTATGCCTGCTTCTTTTGCTACAACTCTAAAGTTATGTTAATAATATTATGGACAGTTTATGTGGGATAAAATATAGATGCACATTATTTATGATAATAATTGCTTTCATTGAACAAGCACTTGTAAGACATAAGTATATTTATCAGTAATTTGGTAATATTTTTCACAACAAAGGAGGTACTGCTATTATCCCTATTTTATGCATAGTGCAAAGAGAAAATAAAAACAGTTCACAGACGTGAAATAACAAAGATCAACAGTACATGGTGTCCCAGGTAGGGGGCAGGTGCAGAACCAGAGGATGTAACAGATCTGATGACCAGAAGAAAGATCCCCTGCTGAAGGAACTAGGTCATAATCAGAGTGTCAGGTCAAGTGTTTAGGCATATGGCAACAGGATAGAGATAATGTTATTTCAAACATAGTGCAAATTTGGGGACTGTAGCTCAGTAATGGCTCATGTCTAGTTGCTAGAATTAAGGGATTAGATAAAATAGAAATGCAATCGTTTTGAACAATTTGAATCCATAAATAGTGGACAGAATTTAACAGTTGGAGGTGAAGTTGCTGTAAGTGAGAAAATTGAAGGTGTGCAAAAGCAGTTAGCTACATAATTTATTTTTTGAAATGAATCATTTTTCACGAAAAAAAGATACATACACAAAATCAATTTGCAATAGTTAAATATAAATACTGATATTTTGACTAACAGCAAGGAGTTAAATGATCCCAACTAGTTAAAAATTAAACCAGGGTTTATCATTGTAACTTATAATCCTTTCATCAAGGAAGAAAAATTAGATCATGCAATGTATATGCCTAAGCATAAGATGACAAAACATCAATAATCAAATATATGATTAAAAATAATAATGGTTAAAACATCTTGTTAAGCAAAGTGAAAGAAAATTTAAATAAATCTGCAATGCAGTATGAGTCTTGTTTGTGGATTATTAAACAATCTATTTAAAAAATTGGAGTCCTTAAACACTGGATGAAATGAAAATAATTGAGTAAACTTTTTCTAAACTGCTGCTGAAATTAATTCAAATGTTGTGGGGAAGATACAGTAAGTAGAATGAATATCTATATCCTCAGAAAATGACATGCATTATATAAAATGATTACTATGTAAGTAATGGCATTTTAAAATCACACAGTTCTGAATCATGCTACAGATTATATTATGTTTTTTAAATATAGAAGCATAAGATAGGTAAGATACAAATACCTTTTCAGAGAACTGAATACATTAGATACATGTTAAAATATGCACATATATTGGACATATTGAATATAATAGAATACATATTTTAACATATGTTATATATATCATGCTCTGTGTTAGGGTAAATTATGCGATATATTTTATTGCATCAACTTTTCTAAAATGTGATTTTTAAGTTCGAAATAATCATTTAGATAACTATCATTTATGCATTGACTTTCATGTAACACCAGCCAGTCATGCTGGTTTTGCAATCATTTTTCCACACTCTAGTTTGCAATACTTTAAAAATTAGTGCAATGCACATATTAGATCAGCAAATATATGTTGCAGGAATGAATTAATAGATGAATAAATGGGTTTATGAGGTAGTAGGGATGCTTTCTCTATCTACAATATGTTTCCTTCTAATCACTGATAATTAAATCTCTATTCATTTTATTGTTGTTGTTGAGACAGAGTCTCACTTTGTTGCCCAGGCTGGAGTGCAGTGGTGCGATCTGGGCTCACTGCAACCTCCACCCTTGGGATTCCCACTGCCTCACCCTGCCTTCAAAAAAACACAGTTTTCTCTGTCTTCTACAACACTATATAGCTTGATTTTTTTTCTTATCTCACTATCTCTTCTCAGTCTTCCTTACTTGCATTCATTCCTTCAACAGTCACCAATAGTCTGGATACATCTTCTCTTTGTATGTAGGTACCACTAAAATGTACCTTCAGATTACCATGTCTAAAAGAGTACTATTGATTTTTACCAAAAAAATTCTCCCAAGATGCAGTCTATTCATGTCATCTCCAACTTATTAAATATAATCACTATCCACTCGGTTGTATGGTTAAAAAACGGCATCATCTATGATTCCTCTATACCTTCTGTATCTTCTCTAACTTCAAAACAAATATCCAATCTGACTGCTCCTCAACGTTAGTATTTGTGCCAGCCTAACATCCAAATGCAACTCCCTCTAACATCACTCTACTCTTGTATATATTCCAGTAACCATTTTTTTCTTTTTTTACAATATTCTAAGCATATTTTTTGTTTATTCTCTGGTCATTTACACTTAATGGTTCTTTCTTCCAGAAATACTGTCTATAAAATACTATAGTTTCATTTTTTATATTCATATTTTCAATTAAATGTCTTCTCAGGGAAAATGCATTCAGATTACCTTAGCTAGTACATTTCTCAAGCCATGTTACATATTTTATACTGCTTAATACTTCTGAAAGCCACAACATTAGTTATTTTAATTTTTTAACATACATAGTATTTATTTGACTTAGCAGCAGTAAGAAGGCAGGGATTCAACCTGTCTTCTTCACCTTTTAATTCACTGTGCCAGGACAAGTGCCTGACACATAACAGGTGTTTGATAAATATTTGTTGACTAAGAAAAAAAGAGTAGGCAACAAATTTTAGAGGTGAGAGATTTTTGAAAATGTTTGAGTTTGAGAAACTTCCTTTTTGAAACCAATTATTTCTGAACCAAGCGTTTATTATGAAAACATTTAGCAGTAATATTTTACAATCTTAGAGAATAATGAGTAAACGTGTTTAAATAAAGTTGGACTTTTTAAGTATCCAAGACAAGTGCTTGGAAAAATGGTTGCTGTGTAAATACTATTTTCCTCCTCGAATGCTGTCTACTTCACCATATATAGCCCTGTAAGCTGAATTGCTTCTCTTTCTCCCTCTTACTAGGCTTCATATTGTTAATCAGTTAATTTTTTTTCTGTCTCAACATTCTCTCTGTTCTTTGAATTCTTCCTTCTGTGTACAAATATTTCTGAAATCAGTCATATTATAAATAGAATAACAATCTGCCTTCTTGAATACACCCTCCATCCTTTTTCTTGCTCTTCTTCACTAAGCTTCCTGAAGAAAATATTTATACAATATTTCCATTTTCATAATTTACAGTCAGTTCTCATTTAATCAAAATCTCTTTAATATTACCTGTCTGCCTAAGTTTCAATTATTTCTTTGTGAAATTCAGTGTATTCTTTGTGGCCACCTTATGTCTAATGCTGCAATATGCAATATTCAACACCGTTAATTTAATTTCTCTCTTGTCACATACAGCCTCTTCGCCTACTGGGTTTTTAAAATTCTTTCCTCTCTTTGGCTTCGTACTATACTAGTTTTACTATTACAACTTTTTCTGACCAAATTAGCATCATTTATGGCTCTTTCTTGCTGTCTCTGTATATTGTGGGGACCTCCTAACATACTTATTCTCTTTCCTCTTCTTTTCTAAGTTAATATGACATCAACTTTAATGGCTAAAGCTAATGTCCACAGGCCTGAACTCCAAACTGTAAATTTGTTTCCTACCTCACTAAGACACTGTGTAAACAAACTTCCAAACACCAGGAAGATGCCTCTTCTCGAATGGATAAAGATAAGAATAGGTATTCGAAATGTCATCTTCAATTTTTCTGTAATACCCCTTTAAAAATATCTATTTTTCTCTAAGAGATTTTCAAAAGAACTTAATATTTACTTTCTCAGAAAAAAAGGTATGTTGAATAAAATTTCATCATAATCCCTAATTGCAAATTATATATGACTTAAGCTTTAATCATATCCATGACTGAGAAGCCTGTAAGAAGTTTGCAGACACTAAAGACTTTATTTAAACCCCAATTAGTTTCCAACATCATTTCTTTCCAAAAGCCACCAGGGAGTGAGTTTTCTGAAGTAGAACATGCCTAATTGTTTCTGCTACATTCTTAATACTCACTAAATTTTACCACAATGAGGTCCTTAAATTCTAAATGACTGAAGTATTTTAGAATCTTCTGGCCTAAAGATAATATCAATAGAATCCTTTAGTGATCTACACCAGAAACAATGAGACATGATTTGATGTTATACAAAATTGATACTCACATTGATATAATGATAGAGTTTTTTTTTAACGATTTCCATGGAAATATATTTCAGGCCTAAATTATTAATGAAATGAAGATCTCAAAGCATTCTCTTGGATTCTCAATCATGATCAGCAATCCCTCTGATTTTATATTACTTTCACATGTAATATGTGAAAAATCTTTTCTGCACCATAGTATGTTACTATTCATTAGGATAATACACAAAACTTATGTTAATGGGTCAATTTACGGTGGATTAATCTGGATAAGAGAATAATAATCCTTTATGACTCTTGCTACACACTTTCACCTTTTCCACAGTTTCATAATATACCTTGATTTCCTGAACAGATGACTCACATTTGATTTTGATTATGGTACAAATTTTGATTATAGTATAAATTTGACTTATATTAAAAATCAGCATACACCAGGGAAGAGAGGTATTTTGAAAGTAGAGTCCAGGCCTGGTGTGGTGTCGCATGCCTGTAATCCCACCACTTTGGGAGGCCGAGGCAGGAGAATCACCTGAGGTCAGGAGTTCAAGACCAGCCTGGCCAACATGGTGAAACCCAGTATCTACTGAAAAAACACAAAAATTAACCAGGTGCGGTGGTGGACACCTGGAATCCCAGCTATTCAGGAAGCTGAAGGCTGAAGCAGGAGAATCACTTGAGCCCAGGAGGTAGAGGTTGCAGTGAGTGGAGATTGTGCCACTGCACTCCAGCCTGGGCGACAGAGCGAGACTCTGTCTTAAAAAAAAAAAAAAAAAAGAAAAGAAAGAAAGTAGAGTCCATTGCTGGCATGGTAACGAGGCCTTTTTAATAGTAACATTTTGGGATATTTTGTTTTATAAGTTTGATAAGCTCTGGTCTCCTTGCCCTTCTGAAAACCATTTTTACACTAATAATGTTGGGACAAAAAGGCAGTCATTTATTCATTCAAAAGAAAATGAAATAAGCTGCGTTATATGATGGGCATTAAAGATATGCTTCAAAAATATCAAGTGCCAGAATCAGTCTTTCACCAATTGACTGACAGCTACCTCAAGGCTGAGACACCGTGTCTTTCGAAAACGTATGTGATTATTTATTTATTTATCACTTTTTATTATTAACTGGGGATGCTCATTGATTTTGCCTCAAGGTAAATATACAGAAAGAAACTCAGCTTTAATTACTTCTCTACCTGATTGATCCTTTCATGTCATTCAGACAAAAGACTGAATAAACAGGCTGACTTTATACTTTGATTCATAGGTCAAAGCTCAGTGACTCTCAGAAGCAATTTCAGATCTGTGAAGTCCACGATAGAAACAACTCTTTATCACTGCAGGACACAAAGTTTTTTGTTTGCTTTGGTTTTGTTTTTAACAGTAAAAATACTTTTAATACCATCTGAAGAATTCTACTTTGAGGTAATAAGTAGAGATGATAAGTACAGGAGATTAAGAGAGATAGGTACTACTAAAGAATGTAATAATAATAACAACAGAACTATGACTATTTATCAGAGGTTTACTATGTGCTAAATATGTTTTAAGCTTATTTCAAGCTTAAGTAGTTTAATCTTTACAGAGACCTTATGAAGTACTATTATTCCCTTCTTACAAATGAGGAACAGAGGCACAGAACAGCCATGCAACTTGCTCCAAATCACTTCACTAACAGTGGGAAGTCTGGGTTTGCTACCCAGTTAGGCTACATCCAGATTTTGCGATTGTTGCAATTATCAGCGGCAACTTCCCATTTGGAGTTTATAAGGGTAACACAAAGTTTTTCAACTTACACCTTTACAGTTAGGAATTATTCAACGTCAGTGTATTATTTCAGGTATAAACTTTATGCTGGAGTACTATTAATTCTTTCTAATATTACATTCCATGTATGCTCATTCAACTCTGTTTTACTGATTTTTTTTTTTAATTTCTAAACCCATGACCTCTGTGATGGTTGATTTTAAGTTGTCAACCTGATTTGGCTGAGGAGTTCCCAGATATTTGGTCAAACATTACTCTAGGTGTTTCTGCTAGATTGTTTTGGATGAGATTAACATTTTAGGCAAAGCAAATTGTCATTCATAACGTGGGTAGGCTTCATTCAATCAATTGAAGAAATGGAACAAAAAGACTGACATTACCTGCAGCAACTATACGTGTGTGTGTGTGTGTGTACACATGTATATATATATATATATATATATATATATCTCTCCAGAAAACTGCCTTTGGACTTCATCTTTACTATTGGCTTTTCTAGATCCCCAGGCTCCAGACTTCAGACTGGAAATGCATTATTGGCTTTTCTGGGTCTTGAGCCTGCCAACCCGCACTACAGATTTTGACTTGCCAGTATCCAGAATTGCATGAACCAGTTCCTTTTGATAAATCTTTTTTTTCTATCCAGAATTGCATGAACCAATTCCTTTTAATAAATCTCTTTCTATATATACATATGGATACATACTGTATTGGTTCTGTTTCCCTAGAGAACTCTGAATAATAAAATATCTCTTCATTGTTGCTGTGCATGGTGTGCCAAATAAATGTTCTTACATTTGCTATGATCTGGTAACATTTAAAATAGTCATTATTATTATTATTATTATTTTTGAGATGGAGCCTCACTCTGTTTCCCAGGCTGCAGTGCAGTGACGAGATCTCAGCTCACTGCAACTTCCGAGTTCCGGTTTCAAGTGATCCTCCCACCACAGTCTCCCTAGTAGCTGAGACTACAGACGTCCACCACCACGCCCAGCTAATTTTTCTCAAATATATGTTAATTTGGGTGCCTGATAGTTGAACTCGAGCAACCCCATCGAGATATTCAACAGTCTGCTGTTACAATTCCAAAGCTAATTGCCTTATGAAATACAAATTTAACATTTATATAATGTGTGTGGGCATGTGTATATGTGTGTGTGTGTAAAAAGTCTACTTATAACCTACATAAGTAAAAATAATGTCTAAGGAAACACAGTTTTTATAAAAAATAGATTTAGAAATGTCTTTTTCATTATACATCTTCTAAAGGTTTTATTCAGCTCTTTCTGTGCTACAGGTTTCATGTCATATGTGTATGAGCATCTGCAACCGCTGACTCAAAAACTATACCGACTTGAGGCTAAGTGGCTGCAAAGTCCATTGACATCCTCTTGTGGAAGTTAACTATTCAGTTGATTGTCAAACCTTACCCATTATCAGCCCTAAAAATAAAAATAATGACATATCCACACATGGCCTTTTCATTGTAAGTAACAGTAATTTGACTTGCTCCAAAGTACACCTTATTTTTAAAATGTTCCGTATATATATTTTTAAAGAAGCTGCCAGTATAATTCCCTGTGGTGGTCCTTTGGCAACAGACCAAGAAACAACTTTAAGTGCTGAAACACGGAGAGATGTTGACAGGGTCACTTCAAAGAAACTCAAGGGATTAAAAAAATAATATGTTAACTTTTTTCTTCAGTTTCTGAAAATATGTTAAAAACAAAATTTATTAGCCTATTTTTTAAAGCTTATTTTGTAGACAGAACACAAGACAAAATAAAGAGAATAAGTAACTTCATATGGCTCTTTGTATTATGTACAATAGGTTGAAACATTACTTTCTGGGACTTTTGTAAGAACGACTTAGAAGAAAATTTAATCTGAGTACATCCTGCATACATTCCAGAATTATTTAATGACTGCATCACAGACAGTGTTTAGATTCTGGAAATATGATGGTAAGCAATATAATCATGTTTCCTACTCTCATGGAACTTACAAAACTATCAGAGGAGAATATTTCATAAATATAGAATTACAAATTGTGAAACGGAAAACTGAGGAAACTGGAAGTAAAGAATAACGGATGGGGTGGCAATTAAATGATATGAGTCGGGAAGGTCTTTTGGGGAGATGAAAGATGGCTGAGATATTATGAGACATTAGAAACAAAAAGGTGAGCCACAACACTGGAGTGAGTCCTTGCATATGGGGTGTGGATGCTGTATCTGCAGGCAGAAAAAATAGTTTAAGCCTAAAGGACAGCATTCTTGGCATGCTTATACAACTGAATGGAGGACAAAATGTATGCTAAGTAAAGGGCGTAAGAATAGAATGACAATGTTATATTTGCATTAACCAATCAAATTACCTTTAAGAATATTTTAAAATTAAACATATATTATATAAAAATATTATAATTATATATTATAATATAAAAATATTATAATTATATATTATAATATAAAAATATTATAATTATATATTATAATATAAAAATATTATAATTATATATTATAATACAAAAATATTATAATTATATATTATAATATAAAAATATTATAATTATATATTATAATA
>NW_026652305.1:2501131-2516467 GCF_009828535.3 Hylobates moloch
TGTCCTAGCTGAAATATGGTAATGAGATTTTAAAAGATTTTTTTTAAAGAAGCTCAATGGTTAAAAGTCAGCTTAATTAAAAGCTAATATCCAGGATGTGTGTTTGCATGTGTGCATATGTTTGTGTATTGTATTCAAAAGGCCTTCATGTTTTTGCTTTTGTTGTTCTCCTAGGACTGTCTTTTTTTGAGCAACAGTTTTTTTCTTCTCAGTTGACTGAATTATGTTTTCTTCATTTTCTTCTGCTATCTTTTCTTTCTCTTGCACCCTCTGCTGAATCGGGGACATAAAATAGTTTATAATAGCCTGGGGTTCCTTAAAGAAAATAAAGAAGGTGCCAGACTCCCTTTGGGGAAGAAACCTGTTTTTCCTTGTGGAACCCCAAGAATGTAAACAGACAAGTTCATCTTAGCTATTAAACTGCTTACTTGTACTGTGTTACCTGTTTCTTTTTTCTTTGCCTAAAGTAGTTATTGCAACAGAGGCTACTCTTAGGTTTTTAAGGAAGAATATGGTTTAGACACTTAGAAATGTTTTTGTTTTAAAAAAAATTTAAGTGCACTGTAAAAGCATCACATGGTCTAATCTCATAAAAATTATTCCTTTTTGGAAACTCAGGATTCAGTGTGGGCTCTGACCAGCGCTCAGAGATCCAGTTAAAAGATAGCTAGTCCCTATGTAAATAAAATTGGTCTCCTTATACAATCCTATGATACATTTCCATACTTTTATGTTTGATTTGGCATCCATCTTTAATCTCCCTCTAATACCACCAGACTTTTTCTCTCTATATCTTATTATGTAAATTTTGCTATTTGATTTTCACCTGAGCTGTTTCCTTTAATATGCAAATTTAATGCAATTTAGCTGACAACTGTCTAGACTTGTGAATCTGAAAGTCTAAGATAGGAAAACAAGAGGTGTTTATAAATCTATAAGATGTACTTCTGTTGGCATACCTAATATGTCTATGTAGTTATGTATTGGATACATAATTTTTCACTACTGAAAATATATAAAAGAGTTCTAATTAATGGGCTAAGAAAATAGAATGCTTCATGTATGTTTATTGCAGCACTATTTACAATAGCAAAGACTTGAAACCAACTGAAATGCCCATGAACTATAAGCTGTATAAAGAAAATGTGGCACATATACACCGTGTAATACTATGCAGCCATAAAAAAGGACAAGTTTGGCCAGGAGTGGTGGCTCATGCCTGTAATCCCAGCACTTTGGAAGGCTAAGGCAGGCGGCTCATGCGGTCCAGAGATCCAGACCTTCCTGGCTAACATGGTGAAACCCAATCTCTACTAAAAATACACACACACGCACACACACAAAATTAGCCAGGCATGGTGGTGGGAGCCAGTAGTCCCAGCTACTTGGGAGGCTGAGGCAGGAGAATTGTGTGAAGCTGGGAGGCGGAGCTTGCAGTGAGCCAAGATTGCACCACTGCACTCCAGCCTGGGTGACAGAGCAAGACTCCCTCTCAAAAACAGCAACAACAAGAACAACAACAACAAGAGATGAGTTCATGTCTTTGCAGGGACACGGATGAAGCTGGAAGCATCATTCTCAGCAAACTAACACAGGAACAGAAAACCAAACACCTCATGTTCTCACTCACAAGTGGGAGTTGAAAAATAAGAACACATGAACACAGGGAGGGGAACATCACACACGAGGGCCTGTTGTGGGGTCGGGGGCAAGGGAAGGGAGAGCATTAGGACAAATACCTAATGCATGAGGGGCTTAAAACCTAGATGATGCATTGATAGGTGCAGCAAACCCCATGGCACATGTATACCTATGTAACAAACCTGCACATTCTGCATATGTATCCCAGAACTTAAAGTAAAATAAAATAAAAAGAAATAGACCATTGGCAAAGTCCTATAACTTCTAGATTAAACAGGTAATTAAAGAAAAAGAAAAAAAAGAAAAGTGCTTGAATCAAGCACTTTATCATAAAAAAAGACTGGTCAAATGCTTTTTCAAATTTACATAACTTAAGTAAAATCTTTAATAAATAAGCTAGCTTTAAATTATTGGTAAAGTAATATTAGAAATGTCTTAAGAATTGCCAGCATACATTTTTGTTTGCAATTATCAATCAAGCAGTTTCATACTTATCCCTGCCAAATACTGTAACATGTCAAAATTTGGCTTAGGGATTACAAAACTATACACTTAGCCCAAGAGAGAAAGATCTTTGCTGTGCAATCCTTAATAAATAAGACATTTATATTGGTTTAATAAAAATAGCTACATCTTGAATTTAGCAATATTACCATAACTTTAACCTTGTGACTTTAGGTGGTCTAGTCCACAGACAGTATGGTTTGTTTTGGGAAAGAACTGTTATCATCTCTGTTTCAAAGATAAACTATAAGTTAAGTTCCTCACAAAGTTAGTTCAGCCTACACCCAGGAATAAACAAGGACAGCTTGGAGGTTAGAAGAGAGATGGAGTCAGGGAGGTCAAATCTTTTTCACTATCTCAGTTATAATTGTGCAATATGGTTCTATAACTTTAAATAATGACAACCAAATATATTATCAATAATTTAGGCAAACAACTGAAATAAAATAATTAGGAAAAATAATAGAATAAATACTTGTAGAGAAACTCATCATAATTTAGAATTTAAATTTATATTAAATTAAATAATACATATGTCATTATCTGGGTATTTTCTCTTAAAAATATATTTGTAGGACTCTTTAAAAAATTGTGTCCTTAAAAAAAAGTGAACTATTTTTGTCTATTTAAAAGCTTATTTAAATGTCATGTATAAAAATGAGGTAAAAGGCACCAGGAAATAAAAGAAAGAAAGTTGTAAAAAATAGAGGGTTTTTTTTTTTTGGTAAAAAAAGCTTAAAGGGAAATAATTTCAGATAAGAAAGGCTCTTGTATGATAAATTTTGTCTTAGAGTAAAATGACTAGTTGTTTTAAAAAGTAGGATGTTCAAGACAAACCAGAAAGTCCAAGCTTACCATGAACAGTCAGTGTAAGTCACAATAAAAGGATTTATAAACAACAACAACAAAAATTTCTATAAAATCAAGTTTGTATATCATTATGTAAGTTTTAGTTTGCTTAGGAAAAAATGAGATTAATATTTTAAAAAATTGAGATTATTACATCCATATATCCCTCTGTGTGTGCTTTTAAAGTACTGTGACACTAATCTACAGGGCTTTGACTCCTGGGATCAAGAGGACACCAATCCTACTAAATTTGAAACACTAATAGCAATTAAATTGTCATCTTCAGACCCCATAGAAGATGCCAATCAAAATTAGCACATTCCTGAGACACAAGGCCAGAAATTAAAGCTATTTTAGCTCAAGACCCAGGGACTATCCCAGAAGAGGTGGGTGCTTGAAATTGTAAGGGCCTATTTTGAAGGATAAAATAAGTTTATTTACTCTATAAATTAATCATGAATGTTAAAGACACACTGATGCACGATCAGCATATTGGCCCCTGTGTCAAATTAACAAGGTTTTCTTGAAGCATTAACTGACTCCTTAATAAGGTTTATAAAGGTTATAAAAGGCTTATGGAAGTTGTATCTTATGGTCAAGATTAAAATTTTATTGATTGTTTATAACATTTTCAAAAACAAATTTAATTGGCTTAATGCTGTTTTTATTAGGGCTTATTTTGTGGAATATTTAGTCTCCTGTCTCAGAGAATGAAGGTTTTCACCTTTTTTGAAATCCTTATCACTTTGGTTAAATGAATGATCCTATTTTGTTATATCAAGAATTTTAAACCTTTGATATTTGACAAAGTTTCCAAAATCAAATTATAAGATTATAGGTTGTATATTTTTCTAACCTAATTAACCCTTTAAGATATTATGTTCCCTAAAGTCAAAAAATGAAGTAGTTTGGCTTATTTGGTACAAAAATTATACAGGAAACATTTTCAAATTTGAAATGGTGCTTGATTTACTCTAGGCCATATTTGTATAAATGTTATTGGTATGTGTTCCAAAATCACGGGAAACTCCTATAATTCTGATATGACTTAGTATATGTTGTCAGTAATAATTATAATTGCTATGTGAAGTTATTGTGTGCCACAGAGGTAACAAATTTCCTTGTCAATTGTGTCTTTGACTGTGGCTGCCCTAAAACCTTTTGTTATCCACAAACAATTGTTGTCCTGTTTTGATCCTCCTTAGAAGATGGTTTTATTATCAGCTATAGAACTCTAACAGGTATTCTAAAATGGAAGTTTCTGATAACTTTGGAGATTGTGACATTAGAATAGAGGAAAAACCTTTCAGAACTCTCAAGGAGAGCTGAAATGTTCATGAATATCAAGCAGAACAGAAGTTAAGTGCATAAACTGAACTGTTAGAAAACTAAAGTAATCTCTTTGAGTTTTTTGCTTTAAACATTGTGGATTCTTTGTTTTTTTTCAGAGTCAATGAAACTTTTGTTTTGAGCTATTGGTCAGGTTTAGTATAAAATCTGGTATACTCTTATGAACAAAATTTAGAGCATATGTTTTATCTCTCTACCTGATTTCTCCAGAATTTGAAAACTATTTGTGAGTATTCCTAACTTATGGCAATACAGTTATTTGCATAAGTGCAATAAGAATCTGTTTTCATTTTGCAACAGGACACAATTGGAGAAACTGGTTATTTTACCAAGGCTTTGACTAGAATGATGTCTTTCCTTTAAGGAATAAAACTTGACTTATAAAGCCAATAAAGCCCCTTGGGAAACCGGCCTCATACCTTCACTGTACAGGGTTCCTGACCTGTGGTAAGTAAAGAATGTCACTTTCTAACTGGCTCGGGAGCCCCAAGTTTATCTTGGAACTTAAAGACGAAACGATCACTCAACTCATAGGTATTTGATGGCAAAATTCTATGGCTTGGCTTGGTTTCAAAAAACTCTTATCTGAGATTCTCCTTCTATGGAACAAAGTTCCATCAAAGCCAATTTAAAAACCCACGTAAAAAGTAATTATTCTTGCTGCACTGTATACAAGTAACTAGGCCAAGTATAATAAAGCAAATCAGTCATATCATGATTTGTTTTTAGTAAAAATGGGTAACTGGAGAAAGAAAAATTATGTTTCAAAAACTATAGTACAGCTGTTGTTAGATTCTTAGTCTTGCTGAATACTTTTCAATTTTATTATTTTCTACACTTTGGACGAAATTCTAACTTTTCTTGGCTACAAGTCCTCAACTTTGTTTTTCCCATTTTTCCTAATTTGGAGTTACCGAAAACTAAGCTATACTTTTGTAAAGCCCTCAAACTGACGCCAGACAACTTAAATTCAGAAGAAAATAATGGCAACCTATTTACATACATACACCACTTTCATACTCTCTATTGATGCATGGACTTAGGAGTAATGTGGCCTATATCAATTTTCCAGAATTGTTATCTTGTTTGTTGTTGTTTTTCTCCCTTCCTCCCCCTATTTTATCTTCACAGAACATGAGACTTCACAACCTTCTAAAAATGAGCTTTCCTAATAACTCAATACCTACCTGTCTAGGAATAAAATATCCTAGTTATAAGAGTTCAGATGAAACCTGGAAACAGAGACTCATTTTCTTCTAAAATGCTTTATCCAAAAGATTTTAAAATGAAAGGGGGGAAGTGTGAAAGGAAATTATATTGGGCCCCCAAAATCACTAAACTAAAGGGAAAAGTGAAGCTTGGAACTGTTTAGAGCAAACCAGCCTCCCATTCTATTCAAAGTCACCCTTCTGCTCACTGAAATAAATGCATATCTGATGGCTTACTTTGGAAAGGCTAATCAGGAACTTCAAATAATGCAACCATTTGTCTTGTATCTACCTATGGCCTGGAAGCCCCCTCTCCACTTTGAGTTGTCCCACCTTTCCAAACCAAACTAATGTTCATCTTACATATGTTGATTGAGGTCTGATGTCTCCCTAAAATATGTAGAACCAAACTATGCTCTGATCACCTTGGGCACATGTCAACAGGACCTCCTGAGGCTGTGTCATGGGCACGCATCCTCAACCTTGGCAAAATAAACTTTCTAAATTAACCGAGACCTGTCTCAAATTTTGAGAATTCACATTATCATATCTAATACTGTTCTTTTTCTTGAATTAATCTAGATTTCAATTTAGAATATTTTCCCTCTTTCTGAGGTATTTCCTTTAGAAATAGCATACAAGCTGGAAGAAATGACATAGAAATACAGAGCTATCAGTTTCTTGTATCAGAAGTGTCATAACATTACTTTAAGGAAGATGACGAAAAGTGTAAAGATTTATACTATAAAACCTAATGCTGAAATATCAAATTATAATACAGAAAAGCATAGCTAATAGTGAAACAAGGAAATGCAATGATACCATAAAAAACACTCAGTTAATTTGAAAGAAGATATATTTAAAAAGAGGGACAAACTACTAGGTCATTAAAATAAGCAGGCAGATAATGCAGGGTTTTTAGTATCGGTTAATATTTTGGATTTTAGTCTAAGTCAGATAAGAATGTCATGAATGATTTTTATCAGAGAGGTATTCCGATATGATTTACTTTACTAAAAATAATAAAGAAAGAAGAAGGATGAAAAGAAAAAAGGATGTAGTGGTTGCCTGAAAAAAAATACAAAATCTTCGCTGACTGCCTTGAGATGGAATTAATAGGGAGGCAGTTTCAGTTTGGGAGATACGCTAGCAGGCTACTGTTATAAATAGACTAGGGTAAATGTCTTCACTAACAACTCAACTAACATAATAAATGTAACAGATTCCTGCTGTGTCTACACATTTTCTATCGAAATTAAAGAATAATTTGATTCAGGGTATTCTTAAACTAGAATAGCTGCCCTGCCCTGGGGTGTTTGCAGACTCTTTTATACATATTTGAACTAAGAGCACTCACATTCACACAACTTGCAGTGAAAAATCCTTCCATATCTGTTAGGTGCCTGAGGCTGAAGACCTTCTCCCTCTGGTAAAAAAATTAGCTTCTTTAGTATGTATAATATCTTAATTTTAATTAATAGAAAATAAAGTGACAGAAAAAGTTTAACAAATTATTGAAAGACAGCTTTCAACATCCATTCATTACAAATCTAAATTTGATCACCATTTTCAGACTTTTAAGCCATGGCAGAGTAACAAGTAATGATTTAATCTCTTGCCTTAAGCATATCAACAAATTGACAAAATATATTTAAAAACTAGATTGCAGACATTGGTTAATATGCAGCACTAGATAGCTGTTGTGAAAGAATAAAAAACAAGGTGAGCCCTCCATTTTGCTAGTTTAATGCCTAGAAAGAGTGTCCAGGCCACATTACTAGGAGAGGTCATCCAAACAGAGCAGGATGTCTTCTTGGACTGGAGAGACAGAGGGAAGATTTTCAAGCCACAATGGCATTCAGAGTTTACAGAGTAGATAACTGTGAACTGCATGGAAATTAGATTATTGCTCACAGTTCAGGAAGCTCAGGAAACCTGCAAAGCATTCCCTTCTAGACTTCACTTGAGTAATTATCAGCAAATATCTGTGACTACATAGCACAAGGCAGGAAGAGGGTGTTGAGAGGATACACCAGAAAGAAGAGTCTGGAAAAATCGTAAGAGATCATAGAATTTGGAATAGTTTGTGTTCCACTAGCAAGGGTTGAATAAACTCGTAATACAATTAGAGTACTCAGAATTCTGTTGCCTCATTAGTAGGCAAAAAGATTAAACCTAAAGACTGCTCTTGCCCTGCTCATCTGATGATTAAATGTAAGCCTTGAAAGATTTATACTATTTTTTAGTAACTTCACTGTGTCTCAAAATGGAAATAAAATGTGTTTTTTAAATTACAAAATATCCAGCATTCAAAAAGATACATTATAAACTATCTGTACCCCAAGCACACAAATAAGCAAGAAAATGTAGCCTATAAGCAGACAAAAGTTAAATCGGGCAGGGGATGGTGGCTCACATCTGTAATCCCAGCACTTTGGGAGGCTGAGGCAGGCAGATCGCTTGAGGTCTGCAGTTTGAGACCAGCCTGGCCAACATGGTGAAATACCATCTCTACTAAAAAATACAAAAAATAGCCGTATGTGGTGGTGCATGCCTGTAATCCCAGCTACTTGGGAGGCTGAAGCAGGAGAATCCCTTGAACCTGGGAAACAGAGGCTGCAGGGAGTCAAGATCCCGCCACTGCACTCCAGCCAGCTGGGATGAAAGAGCAAGATCCTGTCAAAAAAAAAAAAAAAAAAAAAAATACTTAAAAAAAAATCAAAACTGACAGAGAAATGATAAAATCTTATAATTAGTAGACAAGGGTATTAACAAAGTTATTATAATCATATTTGATAGTTCAAGAATGAGGAGGAAAGCATGAGATGTTAACAACAGAGAATATTGGAAAAACAAAACAAAACACCCAATCAAACTTTTGGATTAAAAAAATATAATTTCTTGGCTAAAAAGTGCACTGGAGGGTATCAACAACAGACAGAACAACATGGAAGAAAAGATAAGTGAACCTGATGACACAGCAAGGAAAATCATAAAAAATGAAACAAAAGATTAAAAACACAGAAAAAAAAAGAACGAGAATAGAGCATCAGTAAGCTATGTAACAATTTAAGTTGCCTAATATACATGTAATTAAAATTCTTATAGGAGAAAGGGCTCAGAAAAATATTTGACAAAAGTAACGGACAAAATATTTCAAATTTTATGAAATTTGTTGATAACTATGAACATGTATATTCAAGAAACTGAAAAAACTGCACACAGACAAAATAAAACAAAAAATGAAGGCTATTACATGAAATCACTAATATGACATTGCTTAACAACAGAAATAATAAGAAAATCTTAAAAGCAGCCAGAATGAGAAAGACAGATTATTTACAGACAAATAAACAATGACAGAATATTCCCATTGAGTTTAACAAGCCAGAAAAGAGTGATACAATGCCTTCTTATTCCATACTCAGCAAAGAAAAAGAGGAAGAAAAAAAGGAAAAGTTAATACTTTCCTATATCTTCAAAAGTTGAACAAATTTATTGTGAGTCAAACTAACTATCAGAAATTTTGAAAGACATCTCTGGCAGAAAGAAAATGATTTCAGATAAAAATCTGGATCCATGTAAATGAATGAAGATTCACAGAAATGTTAAATATGAGTGTAAATATAAAATATTATATTTTCCCTTTAAAAACTCTTTTAAAATAATTGTTAAAAGCTAAAGCATTAGTAAGTATTGTGGGTTTTATAACATATGTGTAATTAGCATGTATGACCATAGCAGCACAAAGTCGAGAAGAGTGGAAATGGAAGAATTATGGGATTAAATTCGTACATTGGAGTATAAGAAGTAATATAACATTACTTAAGGTAAACTATAATAACGATACTTAGTATAAAAACTATGGCAATCACTAAGAATAAAGAACAAACAGGCATAATTAAAGAGCCAAAAATGACATAAAATGGAGTCCTAAAAATAAACCCAGAGTACACAGAGAAACAAAACAAAGAGAATAACAAAGAATAGATGTCACAAATGAAAAGCAGCAATGTGGTAGATTTAAGCTCAACTATAAAATAATCACAGCAAAATATGTATGGTCTAATTACATCTAACCAAAGAAGAAGTTAGATCAGGTATAAAAGCAAGAGCTAAGAAACTCATTTTAAATGTGAATAAATAAGTTAAACTTTAAAATGTGGCACAAAGTCCAAGAGAGTGGAAATCGAAAACTAGGGTTAAATTCTTATACTATAGTATATGAAGTAATATAACATTACTTAAGATAGACTATAATAAAGCTATTTAATAAGTGGAAAAATATCTACAATGATAATACTAATGAAAAGAAGGCTAGAATTACTTCTATTAATATCAAACTTAGAGTTTAGATTAGAGAATATTACTAGATATTTTTAAAAGTCATTTTATAATGATCAATTGATTAAGAAGACATAACAATATTAAGCTTCTATTCACCTAATAACAGACGTTCATAATACATGAAGCAAAAATGATAGGACTGAAACAAGATATTGTTAGTTTATAGTTAATCAAAGATGTAAACACTCTTCTGTCAAAAATTGGTAGAATAAGTAAACATAATTTTCTAAGAATTCTGATGACTTAAACAACACCGTCAACCAACTTGGATAAAGTGATACCCATAGAACACTGTAAAAACTACACAATAACAGGAAAGTGCACATAATTTTCAAATTCATAAGGAACATTTACCAAGATATACGATTGTATAGCCCAGAAAATAAGACTTGACAAATGTATAAGTATTGAAGTCATACAGTGTGTGTCTTTTGACAGCAATGAAATGCAGTTAGAGATGATTTACAGAAAGATGTCTAAAAAATCTTTTTATTTTAAAATGAAGTGACAGATGTCTAAATAACTCATTTGTCAAAGAAAAAAATACAAGGAAAATTAACAAATCTATGAAATTAAGTAAAAGTGAACACAATAAATATGAATGTTTAAGGGATACAGCTAAAGCAGTGATTAAAGAGAAATTAGAGCACTAAATATCTATCTTAGAAAAGTTCATAAAGCAATGATATAAATTTCCACCATAAAAAAACATGAAGGCCAAATTAAGGACAAAATAAAGTGAGGAAAGAAATTAGTAATTGGTATGTTTTGGAAGTTTATCCCCATCAAATGTCATGTTGAAATATGATTCCCATTGTTGGAGGTGGGGCCTAGTGGCAGGTGATCAAATCATGAGGATAGATCCCTCATGAATAGTTTAGCACTATCCCCTTAATGATAAGTGAATTCTTGCTCAGCTAGTTCATGAGAGATCTGGTTGTTTAAAAGCATCTGGGACCTCCCTCTTCTCTCTCTCTTGCTCCTGCTGTCACTATGTAAGGCACTACCCTCCCTTTGCCTTCCACCATGATTAGAAGCTTCCTGGGGCTCACCAGAAGCTGAGCAGAGTACCACACTTCCTGTACAACCTGCAGAACCGCAAGACAAACTTCTTTTCTTTATAAATTACTCAGTCTCGGACATTCCTTTATAGAAATACAAAAACAGACTGACACAGAAATAAAGACCAGAAATCAGTGAAATAGAAAACAGAAAAATAATGTAAAAAATCAATAAAACAAAAGCTGGCTGTTGGATATCAATACAATTGATCAACAACTAACTTTCCTATACAGGCAAAAAGAGAATACATGAATTAAGATTAGCAGGAGTGAGAGGGAAGACAAAACTACTGACACTACAATTATAATAGGGGAATACTATTAGCAATTTTAAGTGGGTTTTATTCGTATTATTGTTTCAAGGTTTGGTTTATAAGATTGAATAATAGCTGGACTTAGAGACTGAGAGACAAAAATTCAAAAGTTAAAGCCATAGATTTTTTACTTCAGGTATTTGTAAATGGCACTGAGATGGGAATTAGGGCTGAAACATTTTGTTAGAAAATTAACAAATGCCTTTTAGAAATTATTAAGTTTGAGATGCCTATGTAACATTTAATTAGAGATGTCAGACAGACATTACAATGATCAAGGAGTCAATTGGGCATAAAATTCTATAGTTAAGAGAAGATGTAACTTGAGACAGAATAATTTTATATTGCATATGAAAATAGCATAGCTACAGTTAGTCATCATTTCTTTGACATATAAAATCAAATACAGAAAAAGGAAATAAAACACAGCTATTTTAAATATTTAGTTATTTTTGATTTAATAATCTAACAAAAAGTAATTATCAATTATTATCTTACCTTTAAATGTTTGTAGTACCAAAAATTGTAAGAGACAAGGAAGTACTATAAACTCTGAACATTTTTGAAATTACATGGAACCACTAAAGACTGAACAAAAGTAGGAAGCTGGCAGAAACAAGATGCCTAAATTTCTGACAGAAAATAATCATTATATAGACACTTGATGGGGATTATTTGAATATGACAGTCAAAGATGTGGAACCTAATTTCTGCCTATAAACACTGCTCATATCTCTGAACCCTATATATATGCAAGATGGATACCAGCTAAAGTTTAAACAAACTTACAGGAGGTTGGAGATGTCATTTAAGAGTGTGAGAGAGTATTCAGTGTGAGTTTATTTACAAAAACTGCCTGCTTTTAAGCAAAATGATTAACATTCTTCTGAGGAATATAATAAAATGTACTGTGTATTATAACATTCAAAATGTTCAGAATACAATAAAAATACTCAGCACAATAAGAATTAGAAAAATATAACCCAAAGCCAATCAAAGGGAAAAAGGAAACCCATGATGACCCAAAAGTTAATATTAGCAAATATTTAAAATTACATATTATAACAATGAGGTGGAAAAATAGATAAAAAAATCTTGGCAGAGAAATAAAAGCTATTAAAAGACACGAATGGAAAATCTACAAATTTCTGACATTTCTTTGTTGTAGATTAATGAAGGATTATAAAAGCAAATATTGCCCCAACCTATTTTTATGTCTACAGGTTACCTATGGCTTGAGATACAGTCACTAAAATATAAAGTTATTTTAAAATTATCCTTCTCCTAACAAGAAAAGACGCAACAGGTCAAAGTGTTACAGAAGTTTCTTAACAAGCAAGACAAATTTTCAATACAGATATTTTATATTTGAAACAGCTATGTTATTTTGCAGTGTTCAATACAGTATCTCTCTATGTCATGGCAACTATTAATGCAAAATGATCTCTTGTTTAGGAAATATAAAGATAATACAATGTTTTCAGTCTGCCCATAAATGGCTTTGTATGGTAATACATGTATAGTAATCACAAAATAAATGATAAATACATGAGTAAGTGAAATTATAATTCTGTCTCTTAGTAAGAGAATTATCTGTAGAAATACAATCTGTGATATTAGCATGTACTGTAAACACTGAAAAAATGCATCACATATTGAATTTGATAAAAGGAACATCTAAGCATCACAGTCAAAAATATAAAACAAAGTTAATTTGATTTTTCTCTCACTATTTCTACTGGGAAACAGAAATTATATAAATAAAACTACTGATAAATGTGGAGCAAAATGAAAAGGAGATTCATAAATGTGCTACCATGAAGCTAAAATGTCAGATACATTAATAAACACTACTTTATAATGTCAAAATAAGGTGCTTTAAATTGTTAAGTAATATACCTTAAAATATCTTATATCTATCCTTTAGGAAAAGGTTTCTCGACCTAGTTAGAGTATGATTTCAAATTATGCCTAAAATTCATAAAAATAGTCCTATTTGCAATAAATTAAATTATAAATAATGAACTGTATAGTGACAGTATTGAAACTGATTTAAATTACTTTCTAAATCAAGGGAAAATATAATCAAAATTCAGCAAAATATGTATGTTCATTTTTATCAGAACTTTATAATTTCTGTTAGCCTGAGAGATATTATTTTCTGAAAAAATGATTTGTTGCAAATTGCCCCAAACACAAACCATGCTAATTTTTGGCTTTGGTTAATTAATCTGCAATAGCAAATGAAATGCTAATCCAAAACTTTTCATCAGGTGAATTTCTGTGTAACTCCCTGATTTGAAGAATTGGCACAGGAAAATGCATTGCCATAGGGAAAAATTATATAACCAAGAGTGAAGGGAAAAACCATTTTGACTGTTTCATTTTGGACTCAATCTCTTCATATAGATACTCTTTAAAATTTACTGACACATTTATTTATTTACCATAGTGTTATTTAGCAGCTACTAGGTGTTGGACATTATTCTGGGGCTAGATAACAAAAACAATCTTTGCTCTCAATTATAATACATTATTATAATGGAAGAAAATAAAAACAAACCTGTTATACATATATACCCACACGTGTACATGCATATATACACATATATGATATATAAGATTACATATGTATTTTATATATTATATATACATATACTATAATATAAATATATTACCTAACATAAATAAATATATTTATTATAAACATATATAATATATAATATAAATATATTTATATTTAACTATTTTATATATAAATAAAATATATATTCACCATCAAGTGGTGATAACCTTTTATGGAGGAAAAAGTAAAACAAGCTTGGAAGAGAGAGAAATAACGTATTTGTTGTGAATATTGGGCCTTCTTACACATTGTTTCTCTTTTCTTTTTCTTAGCACCTTGCCTGTTTTAGGTGGTTCCCTTATACTTTTGGGCTTAGCTGAAATACTGCCCCCATGATGAAAGCATCTAGATTTCTAAGAAGTCACTGAGGGGCCAGCTGATGACACTGAAAAGCATGAAGGAAACAGCTGTTCATTGAGTGAGAATTGACAAGCTTTGAAGATAATCCCTTTCTCTCTCTCAAGGTTAACTTCAAGAGCCTTTCTCTCTCTCAGGGTTAACTTCATCCTTGCACCTTTTCATGAAAAATTTAGTTCATTGTGACTACACATCAGTGAAACTTTTTTGACAATTTTAACTCCTTGCAGTGAATGTCGTAAAGAATCATATTTCCTCGCTTCTTTCCCTTTTTTTCTTTCTTCACTTTTCTCTATTTCTCATTCAAACCACTCGGGGCTTACGAGTTGCAAATAAAATGTGGGCACTTTCATCTTTACTTCATGCTCTGCTTTCCAGCCGTTCCTACTTCAAGTATGAACTAGGAACAGCATCTCGGAGAAATCCGTTAAAAATGGAGACTCTCCACCGGGCGCGGTCGCTCACGCCTGTAATCCCAGCACTTTGGGAGGCAGAGGCAGGTGGATCACCTGAGGTCAGGAGTTTGAGACCATCCTGGCCAACATGGCGAAACCCCGTTTCTACTAAAAACACAAAAATTAGCTGGGCGTGGTGGCACAAGCCTGTAATCCCAGCTACTCCGGAGGCTGAGGCAGGAAGAATCTCTTGAACCTGGGAGGCGGAGGTTGCAGTGAGCCAAGATCGTGCCACTCCACTCTAGCTTGAGTGACAAAGCGAGACTCTGTCTCAAAGAAATAAAACTAAAAAAAAGAATGCAGAATCTCTGGCCTCATCACGTGTCTACTAAAATAGAATCTTCACTGTAACGTGATCCCCAGCTAACATGTATGCATATGCAGAGTTTATAGTACTTCCTTGTCTCTTACAATTTTTGGTACTCCAAACATTAAAAGGTAAGATAATAATCGATAATTTCTTTTTGTTAGATTATTAAATCAAAAATAATTAAATATTTAAAACAGCTGTGTTTTATTTCCTTTTTCTGTATTTGATTTTATGTGTCAAAGAAATTGATGACTAACTGTAGCTATGCTATGCTATTTTCTTTTCTTTTTTTTTTTTTTTTTTTTTTTTTTTTT
>NW_026652305.1:2516567-2542157 GCF_009828535.3 Hylobates moloch
CACTGCAAGCTCCGCCTCCCGGGTTCACGCCATTCTCCTGCCTCAGCCTCCCGAGTAGCTGGGACTACAGGCGCCCGCCACTACGCCCGGCTAATTTTTTGTATTTTTAGTAGAGGCGGGGTTTCACCATGTTAGCCAGGATGGTCGCGATCTCCTGACCTCATGATCCGCCCACCTCGGCCTCCCAAAGTGCTGGGATTACAAGCGTGAGCCATCGCGCCCGGCAGCTATGCTATTTTCATATGGAATATAAGATGAGACACAATGCTGGTCTACATAACTTTGTGGCAATAGTATACTGAGATAAATACAGAAAGTGAGAGTAAATGCTTAAAAACTTTTATAGCAATTTTACATTATCACACAATGATTACTTTATTTTACAAATGCACCATTCTGCAAAACATTGAATTTTTAAACAGCTGTTTCTTCAGTGTAGGTAATTCATGAAGTCTTCTTCTGGAAGACCCAAACTATATAATTGATTTCTGTCTTAATAAGGTATTTAAAGATAACCACATTTATAATATTACCAGAGATTTAAAGGAGATAAAGGAGTTAGCAGTGCATACAACTGAAAGGAAAGAGTTCCAGGCCAAAGAAGCAATAATTATGAAGGTCCTGATTCAAAAGTGTCATTCTAGTTGATTTGAGAATAATAATAGGGAGGTCATATTGACTGGGGCAAAGGGTTAAAGAGGAAGTGGGGAAATAAGGTCGAAAGTGTGTTTGTATCTGTTTGCATGTGTATGAGGGTTGGATCCAGTTTCCTGGGTGTTTTTGGGACATGCTAAGGTTTCTCACTTTTTATTGTAAGTGAGATGGAGGAATTGAAGTGAGGAGAGATATGATTAATTTGCCATTTAAAAAGATAACTCTGTTAATTCTTTTAGGAATAGAATCAATGTGGGCAAGATCGGAAACAGTCAGGACGAGTTAGGAGATGGAGACTATTGGAATGATTCAGGTGAGAGTTGAGAGCATCTGGTATCACTGCTATAACAAAGAAAAAGCTGTGAAGTGGATGAGCACTGAATGCACATTAAGGTTAGTGCCAAGAGGAAATTAAAGAAAAACGTAAGTTTTCTGTCTGAGCAATTGGAAAGATAGAGTCGCCATTAACAAAGGTGAAAAGAGCAGGTTTGACACACAAGATATATCCAAAGTTCTGCCCAAACACTTGTAAAACTTTAATGTGCAATAGTAGAGACAAATGCATCTATTGACTGTAGAAATCTTATAGTCTCATGATGCCTTATGAGCACAAGTATAAAAATCATGAAAACAAAAATGATATATTAGAATGCAGGTAGCAGCATTGAAAGAAAGTCTTGAAAGAAGTTCAGACAAAGGTTAATATCCCGATTATATCATTTACTAGGTGAATCACATTATACCGTTTGTTAATCTGAGTACATAGTTTCAGTTTTAAAATGGGCATATTATTTACATGTTAGATATCTTAGAAAAACTAGAATTAATTATCATTGGTATAATTGGCATTTAGTACATTCTGTACCACCATAAAAGGAGCAAAGGAAAGTAAATTAGATATGTTGACTCTAAGGAACTTGAAAAATATGAGTGAGGAAATAATAGAATTGAAAGCACCACTTACCTTTCATAATCCTCTTAAAGGGATACAATAAAAACAGGTGTGTTTTAAGTTTCTCATAGATTTCTCCTACTATATTTTCCAAGTTTTTTTAAGCTTTTCCCGTGAAAATTCATACTCTGTATTTTGTGCCCTTATTACAAAATGTGATTTTTATGGTTTGTTAATCGCTGCACTGGGAGTTAAAAAATGAAGATGCTAACCTTGGCATTTGAACATGATCAAATACTTGAACATTTCTTAACTCTGTTTCTTCAACTCTGAGGTATTTAGAATAGAGTATATTTAGGACTCCTATCAGTTCATAATGAACTGTATGATTTGAAAAGTAAATAAGTATTACCAAAGAACAATCAATAGTTGTTAAAGACTGGTTTCTTCAACATTGTATAGTTAGAGAACTCTCTCTGTATAGACTAATCAGGCTGTCTAAAGGCAATGTGCTGCTTAGAACTTCATAGTGCTCAACTCAGACATTTACCAAATATTTTCTGTAGCTGATTTTGTTGGCCTTCTATAATTATAACTACAAAAAAGTGAATAGGTTTCCCTCTGTGCAGTCCACAGAGATTGATTCATTCTGAAACTTTAATATTTGAAACTCTAAATAAATTTAAAATTATCTTAAAAGCAGAGAGATAGAAGTAGGTAGCACTCTATCATTCATTACTTACATGAAACCTATAGGAACAAAGCATGCATTTTGTATGTATGCATATTCAATACCTATTTATTCAGAATATTAAGGGTATATAAAATTCAAAATGAAGGTATTTTCTGGCTAATGATGTCATATGTGTCATCCATGTGTCATTAATTTCAAGAAATCAGAAACAATACAATGTATTTTGTGTAAAAATATACTTCAAATTTATAAGTATAATGTATGCAGACTGATGAATCAGGAGCCATTTTAAATTCTTTTCACAACCTTTATTATTAATATAAATTATCTATCTAAACTTTGTCAATGAAAGATAGTATGGGGAATAAAAATCCGGCTAAAGGTGATATATGGCATTAAAAAAAACACAGAAGCTGTAGTTAACCAAATACCACTGAGTTCTACTTAGTTGTCAACCATATGACTGATTATTTAAGAACTGAGTTTCAGTACAACAGGAGTTAATTACTAATGAGATTATTGTTTTAAAGGTTCATGTCTCTTTATATTTACATAAATGGTAGTTATCCAGTCATCAGAGACTCTCTTTGATATGCTTTGGCTCTGTGTCCCCATACAAATCTCACCTTGAATTGCAATCCCCATAATCCCTATGTGTCAAGGGCAGGACCAGGTGAAGGTAATTGAATCATGGGGGTGGCTTCCCACATGCTGTTCTCATGATAATGAGTGAGTCTCACAAGATCTCATGGTTTTATAAGCATCTGGCATTTCCTCCACTTGCGCTTCACCTTCTTGCTGCCTTGTGAAAAGGTGCCTTGCTTCCCCTTCCCCTTCTGCCATTTTTGTAAACCTCCTGAGGCCTCCCAAGCCATGCTGAACCGTGAGTCAATTAAACTTCTTTCTTTTGTAAATTAGACAGTCTCAGGTATG
Organism: Hylobates moloch; assembly: GCF_009828535.3. Classification (NCBI taxonomy): domain Eukaryota; kingdom Metazoa; phylum Chordata; class Mammalia; order Primates; family Hylobatidae; genus Hylobates; species Hylobates moloch. Next base: position 2,519,741 of record NW_026652305.1, read on the forward strand.
TCTTTATAAAGCAGTGTGAGAATGGACTAATAAAGTAAATTGGTACCAATGGGGTCGAGTGCTGCTATAAAGATACTCCAAAATGTGAAAGTGACTTTGGAGCTGGGTGACAGGCAAAGGTTGGAACTGTTAGGAGGGCTCAGAAGAAGGCTGGAAAATGTCGGAAAATTTGAAACTTCCTACAGACTTACTGAGTGGCTTTGACCAAAATGCTGATAGTGATATGGACAATGAAGTCCAGACTGAGGTAGTCTCACATGGAGATTAGCAACTTGTTGGGAACTGGAGTAAAGGTCACTCTTTCTACGCTTTAGAAGAGAGATTGGTGGCATTTTGCCCCTGCCCTAGAGATCTATGTAACTTAGAACTCGAGAGAGATGATTTAGGGTATCTGGCAGAGGAAAGTTTTAAGTGGCAAAGCATTTAAGAGGGAGCAGAGCATAAAAGTATGGAAAATGTACAGCATGATGATGCGATAGAAAAGAAAAACCCATTTTCTGATGAGAAATTCAAGGCAGCTACGTCAATTTGCGTAAGTAACCAGGAGCTAAAGGTTAATCACAAAGACAATGAAGAAAACTTCTCTAGGGCATTCAGAGACCTCCACAGTACCCCCTCCCATCACAGGCCTGGGGATCCAGGAGGGAAAAATGGTTTCCTGAGTTCATCCCAAGGGCTGCCTGCTGTGTGCAGGACATGATGCCCTGCATTCCTGCTGCTTTAGCTCTAGCTGTGCCTAAAAGGGGCCAAGCTACAGCTCAGGCCATTGCTTCAGAGGGGGCAAGCCCCAAACCTTGGCAACTTCCACATGGTGTTGAGACTGTGGGTACATAGAAGTAGAGAATTAAGATTTGGGAATCTTTGCTTAGTTTTCAGAAGATGTATGGAAGCACCTGGATGTCCAGGCAGAAGTTTGCTGCATTGTCAGAGCCTTAATGGAGAACCTCTGCTAGAAGCAGTGCAGAACTGCACCTCCTGCCACACAATAAATGTCATGGCCTGGGTTATGCACAGCCACTCCATCTGCATGTTGATGATCAGTACTTAGAATTCTGTTTTTCCTCTATGGTGCAAGTGGATAATAATATTTGCATGTCATGCTAAGTTAAAGATACGGTAAACTTATCAAACACCTTTACAAACTTCCCTGGATCCTCCAAAAACTGATCAAATTTTTCCTGTCATAAAGCCAGATCAGACATGGAAAAAGGCACCTATACTCATTGTTCCTCCACCTTCATCAGCTATCTTCTGGAATGGACATAAGTTCAATTTGGGGGTCTGATATGGGGACCCACTCCTGGTGGACTCACTGGGCTTACCTCTCAGGTGGTAGGGGATATGAGCCAGGGTTTGTTGGATAAGAGGAAGGGGTGTCTGATGACCTTGGGTGGAATCCTGTGCTGGAGGACTGGTGGAGCACCCCTCAGAACTAGGGGACTGAGGAGGTTCTGAATGAGGGGGAAGCATAGGCCTCCTGGGGGGGCAGCTGGGAAGGGGTCATCTAGGATGTTTGGTAAAGCTTCTGGGTGCCTGGGAGTATCATGAGCCAGACACATTCTACAGCTAGCCTTTAGGTTAGGATCTTGGTAGAGGGCCATAAAATCCTGCACATAAGAAACTTCTCATTTTCCCTAGTTTTTACAAAGCCAATATAAGTGTACAATATCATTATAACGTAAAGAACCATGCCTATGTCAATCTGTTGGCTTACCAATTTGTATTGCATCCAAATATTATTACAGTAGTAAATGAGTTTTATTTCTTTTCAATTTGTCCAATAATTGAAATTTGGTCCATTTGTCTAAAGAACACCCTAGTGGCTTTTGGGATGCTTGCTGTTGTCCACATGTCTAGTAAAGATCTCTACAGGGAGTTACGGTTAGCCTACGGTTAGCAAATGCTTAGTTACTCTCCCCTTCTAATTTCCCACTTTCTACAAAACATAGATAGCAAGGTGTTACTAAAGTAGATTACCAGCTACAAAAGGGGAGTTGGATGTTGAGTCTACATTCCACAGAGTGAGGGTTGGGCAGAGAGAGGCTAAACAAATAGTGACAGTGGAAGGGAGGAAGGGAAGGGAGTTAATAGTGCTCCCAAAGGGAAGACCTCCGAGGCTCTGACCTGTTGGAGCACCTACCCAGTGGCAGAGACACCAAAAAAAAAAAAGAAATTCAGGTCACCACTTGTCTACCACTGTATATGGCTATCAATCTGGCCAGGAGCCTGGGAACTCCCAGTTCCATTGACCAAGAGGAACTTGAGGAAGGCAGTTGTGAGACAACACACAGAAAGGGGCTTGCAACTGGCTATTAGAAAAATAATATATCTAACTTCAGGGCATCAAAAGGCAAGACTGATATATCCCTAGGGGGAAGGTATATAACTCACAGTCCAAGAAAGAATGTCAATGCTGAATACCTCAGAGCATCTAGGGGTGGTTAAAACCAATGCTGAAAACCCAGAGTGCCTGAGTTTCAGCCAATGAAGTTTCCCACATCAAATGCCAAGACCCCTGGGACACCCAAGGGGGTGGCTGACAGTCAACCCAAGACCAAGTTGCGGTCACCAAACAATATGACTGTAACATCCCAGAGCCAACAAAATGGGGGACCTCTCAAAACCAAGTGTCCTGCCTTAAACAATTGCCAAAACACAGGTAACAGAAAGTTAAAAGCAAACATAAGACTGCAAACAAATCATACATTTTAAAACTGAAAATAAAATGACTGATGGAACAGTAAAATGGAGTCAGAGGAGAAAGGAACAGGGGAAGGGGTAATGAGGACATGCTTTGGAGCACTCGAACGATGGGGGCTTCAAAATGATCACCTGGCCAAAGGCTTTTATTTTATTCCTTAGTTCTCCTGATACTATGGGGGTGGGGGCAGAGGGGACACTCACCCATCCACCAGAGCCAAATGGTACTGACAATATTCCACATGGAAATCTGCATGATGATCTCTCCAGGATCCCTCAGCTTGGGTGGGATTAGCTGCCATGGTGAGAGATGCCAGCAGGGAGACTGTAACCCACCAGTCTGCCAGTTGGAGCAGCGTGTTTCACACGAGGCAGTGGCACTATGGCTGCTGTTGGGCTCAGCTACAGTGGTGAGAGAGGCTGGCACAGGGGCTGGTTACCCACCCACCTGCTGATCAGAACTACAAGTCTCACATGAGACAGTGACACTATGGCTGCTTGCCTGTCTGCTCAGTTCCCCTGTTGGCCAAGGAAAACGATGGCTCTGAAAAGAGCCTTTGGTTCGTGTTTTAGCTTTTAGGTATTAACAGCTCTGCTTCACCACCTCTCATCGTCTCCCAGCTTGTCGTGCTGCAGATCGCTTTTTCTTGCCGTCTTCCTTACTGCCATGCTGCCAACTTCCCTACCACTGACTGCCAACCAGCCATTTACCAATGCCACCTGCTGATTGCCAACTGCCGAACCTCGAATCGCTGACTGCTGCTTCTCTCACTGTGGTTTTGCTAACTGCCACTTCTCTTGCTGTTTCTCGTGCCACCATCTTCTCTCTTTGCCCTTGGCCAGGCACCACACTGATGCAGGGCCAACAAGCCCCAAAGTGGGGCTTATCCTGCAAGGGTTCTGGGCTTGCCCAGGAAAGAAGGTAAGGGTGAACTGGTCATAGGGTAGAAAAAAAAACGGCTTTATTAAAGTGGCAGTATTACAGATCCTGAGGTGTTATAGCTCTGTGACTGCGGCTGAAGAGCAAGGCTACCCCACAGGTAGCATGCTGAGAGTAGCGGCTCAGGGCGGTTTTGCAGTCATATTTAAACCTGCTTTTAATTGCATGTAGATTAAGGGGTGATTTACACAGAAACTTCTAGGTAAGGTGTAGTCACTTTTGGGTAATCAGCTCATTGCCATAGAAAGAGATAGTAACAGCCCCCAACCCAGTGTTGCCATGGCAATGGTATACTGACATGGCACACTGGTGGGGGTGACTTATGGAAAGCTGCTTCCTCCCTATCCCTTTTTTAGCTAGTCCTCAATTTGGTCTGGTGTCCGAGCCCTGCCTCCAGAGCCAAGTCCCACTTCCTACCTCATAAGTATTTATTGTATAATGTGTCATATCCAAAATGCCAAATTCACCAGATCAAACGTATTATGTCTATTATGTCCCTACAAAAGCAGCAACACTAAGTTCAAACTTTTTTTTTCCATAAAATTTTAGGAATTCCTAAGTTTGGAAAGTGTTAATATAAATATAAACTGTTTCTTCATAAAACCCCCTGAATATTATATAAGAATAAGATAAATTGTTAACGGTTTAGTTGGTAGGATAGTGTTTAGTAGCCAGACAGGTAAGCCAATCAAAACTTGGGTTTTGCTCTTTTAATTAGAACTGATTATCTTCGTAGGCTTGGATTAGTTAGAAAATATTTCTATTTCTCATCTTTTCAACTATAGTACAATGTTCATTTGAATATAATAATAGTAATCATCTTTATTTGTTTACTGACTGCATGCCACCAACTTGGATCACTGACTCGAGAATCAAGTGACGAAGTCCATTTTGTTACTTTCTTACAGCCTTGAATATATCTTTCTTTGAGCATTTAATAAAACACGTATAGAATGCTCACATTATGTTACTTCAGTGCCACCTGAGAGGCCAACAGGGTCACTGGGTAGACTCAGTGATTTCTCTTAGTCTCCTGTTCCCACCTGCAGTATCTTCTGGTTTCTCTTTTTAACCTTTGGCCAGTTGAAGAGGAGATGTTTATCTCTTGAATAGTATCAGGCCCAATTATACTAGGCATTGGAATAGGAAAAAAAAAAGTATGATATCTACACACAATCCAAAAGCCCGAACAAAATCTTTTACCAAAGTTATTGATAAGCAAACAGGGAGAGAGACAGAGAGAGAGAGAAAAAGAGTTTTAAATTCTCCATACTGTGTTCACCCTTGACCAATACAATGGACGTTTCTGGGCCAAAAAAGAAAAAAAAAAAAAGCCTAGCCTCACAGCTGTGATTCTTATCACCTACTTAAAAAAAAAAAAAGTCGACAGAACATTTTGTCTATTGAAATTAAGTATTTTGTACAATCAGCACCCAAAAATAAATAAATAAATACATAATAATCACGTTAAAAGAGAAAGCTGAGCTGTTTTGGTAGCTATTTTACTACAGAATACTAGATAAATGGGAGACAGAATTTTAATTAAACTCTCCCTTGCCTCATCAGATTAACAGTGTTTAAAGCCGGTTTATTTATTAGAAAGGTCTGTCTTAGCTTTTCTGGATTAATCTCAATCATTTTCATTAGTAAAATCTTTAATCTGTTCTTTATTACAAATGGAAGGGGAGAGAGTCACATCTATTGAATCAGAGATATAATCTTGTGTTTCGAGCTGTTTGGTGAATTATTTAAGCACCAGCATATTAGCAAATTTAAAGACCTAGAGTCCTAGAACAATAATAGATCTGTTCTGTTTAATTTGTATAGCATTTTGTGTATTATTCTGTGTAATATTACAGCATCTAGAGGGATCATAGGCACGGATATGTGTATGTGTGTGTACATATGGCTGTGGGTGCATTTTGTGTTGCTGTGTTTGCCAAGTCTATAAATTTATATATACTTAATAAATCAGAAATTAAGGATTCCCTTTCCAGAGCTAACATAATTTGAGAAATGTAGGAATATTTTTGTTATTTTTACATGGAGCTAACACATCATTGAGCTTTTATTTAATTTTCACCCTGAGGCAATTATCTAGTCCAACATTTATGAATGTTTCTTATAAAATCCTAAATCATAATTCACCACAGAGTACCCCTTACATTGCTCCCTTTGTAATACACACTTATCCAAATGTTTATGCAGTTTACTGAAACCAATTATTGTATCACACAGCATAGCTAAAGGCAGAGAATTTTTCCTCAGAAGAATCAAATATAACAGACACTGGATTAAATATGGAATCAAGGATCTTATATTTGAGTCTCTTTCATTGTTTGTTTTGCTTTTCTTTCGCATGATTTGGGGAAGCTATTTACCTTCTTTATGTACGCGATTCATCATTTTTAAATGGATACAAAAGATCTACTTTGTTTACAGGAGTGTTGCCAGATTAAAAAAAAACAACTGTAATATAAAGCGCCCTAAAACCATTGAAAATACTGTGTTGTAATAAATATCCCTGAGAGACTGTTCATGTTATTATTAGATGTGATTTTAAAAAGCATATATGTTAACAGATATCTGAACAGAAAAATTATTTTTTTCAGTTTGTAAAAGATGCCCGGGACATATAAAATAAGAAGATACTATGTCATAAAATGTTTATATATCTTATTATTTACATCAATTTATTAATATTAGCTTGGCTGTACTCATTTAAAAAATGAAGGATGTGTTAAAACACAGATCTCTACAAGATAGTGAGAAACATATTTATTTGTTAAGTGAATCTGATTTTTCATGAGTACCTAAAAGGATCAAAAAATAGAATTCTAGTTTTCCTACTGTTCTACAACACTTTTTCAAATGTGTTTTCTCTTTTACTCACCTGTGTCACCCTTTTTGTCCTTCCAGGTGGTAGCTGTGCAACTTTGGGCAAATTAATTCCTGTTTTTGTGTTTCTTCATGTATGAAGCACAGTACTAATTTTACTTCATAGGATGGTTTTCAGCAATATGTGAATACTGGAAAGCATTTAAAGTAGCATCTGGCAGCAAAGTGTTTAAGAATTTTAGGATAAATATTTGGAAATCAACCATGATATATTGCATTTAGTATGTTTTTAGCACCATTACTTTCAATTACATAAAGGAACACACTTTGTTTCTGAGATATATAAGAAACTTTGTTCCAAAAATGTGTATGTGTGTGTTAGTCTAAAAACATGTTTCACTCTGTTTCCTTAGGCTGTCATTATTTTTTAAATAGCTTACTAATGCTGCTCATTTGCCAATAATACATTATTCTACGTTATTAGCAGCATAGATGCCAGATACCATATAGGAGACGAAGTATCCAAATTCTAATCTATATTTCTACTAGTTCTGAGTGTGATGTCTTTAATATAGTGGATTCTGATCTTTCTTCTGTAATTAATATTTTGAATTACAATATATACAGAAATAAATTGGTGCATTTATTTTAATAACACAAAATCATACCGAGATCATAGCTTGTTCTCATTAAAAAAGATGAGATTTTTTCAGCAAGGAAAATAACTAATGAGCCATTTTTCTACATCAAATAAGTTGATTAATGGGCTTACACATTTTTCTTTTCACTAAGGGCCCTTAAAGAAAAAATATATTTAACCCAAATTTCCAAATTAAAGAATATTTATTATTTAATCTGCTGAGAACCTCAAAGTCATAATTATATTCTACTTTCTTCTGAAGAATTTTTAGTGTTTCCTATTTGTATACCTTAAATTATTTAAGTCTTTTCAAACAGAAGTTATGTTATATCATATTCTTTTAGAAATAAGCAATATATAGGAGCTCATTAACATTTCTTTTTCTGTCTTTTTTTCTTTTTTAATGTACAAACAGAATCACTGATTCTGGGTGTCCTATACTAATATGACCTGATCCATAGTTAAAGATTTAATAAAACTGAGATCATTTTACTCACTTTATCTATCAAGAGAATTTAGTTCATGGTCTGTATAGGCCAGGAACATAGTCACTCAAAATATAATTATTGAGCAAGTTAGTGTGTAAACATTTAGGACAATTAATTCTCAACATATTTTACATCATGAGCTATAAGAAACACCACTGTTGTGTCTGTCTTTATTTTGTGAAGGTCTTGAATTTATCTGAACCGGTCCAGTATTTCAGAACAAGTTCACTTGGTTCTTTCTCTTAATTCTTTCTGTGAGAAGGATATTCAGGCCCTCACGTGGAACCAGGAATTAGAAGTACATTGAGAAAATTTTACACCCGCATCAATCAGAATGATGGAGGAGCCAGGATTGTAACTCCCCGAACAAGCTTATAGTTAAATATCCAAGTATGTTTAATTACTCCAGCTCCATCTAAAAAGGGCGAGTCCCTCACCAAAAATAGCCGATCTCAAATGGAATCCAGATGTAGAGAAAAATGCAGAATGTTGTGCTAGTGTTCTTACTTTTCTACACACAGTTCTTCCTGAGGTGATGAGGTGGTCGAGGTTGGTAACCACGTTTTCAAATTCAGCATTCTCATTATGTATAATTAATCATCTTACTTAGTGATTTTTCTTATCCTCATTATCAGACAAGGAAGACAGTATAGGTCCACGAATAATTAATTTCTTTTCCTTTCTTCTTCTTTTTTTTTTTTTTTTTTTGAGACATAATATCTCTCTGTCACCCAGGCTGGAGTGCAGTGGCGCGATCTCGGCTCACTGCACCTCTGCCTCTAGGGTTCAAGCTATTCTCCTGCCTTAACCTTCAGGGTAGCTGGGGTTACAGGTGCCTGCCACCATGCTAGGCTAATTTTTTTTTTTTTTTTTTGTATTTTTAGTAAAGACAGAGTTTCACCATCTTGGCCAGGCTGGTCTCGAACTCCTGATTTCAAGTGATCTACCCTCCTCGCCCTCCCAAAGTGTTGGGATTACAAGCGTAAGCCACCACACCCAGCCTATTTCTAATGAATATAAAGCAAGTCAGTGGGAAATTTATCAGTTTTGCAATTTCATCACAAATTTATTATTCAAAATCCTCCTCATGCAATCTCATGTTTTGCTGTGCATATTTTCTAAAAACTAATTTCTAGTTTTCCTTCCACGTATAAGACAGCTGGATCATATTGCTTTTCCACTAACTACAATGGATTAGTTACATATTTTTAATGATAATTTAAAAAAATTGTGGGTACATAATAAGTGTATATATTTATGGGGTACATGAGATGTTTTGATACAGGAATGCAATGTGAAAAAAGCACATCATGAAGAATGGAGTATCTATCCCCTCAAGCATTTATCCATTGAATTGCACACAATCCAAATACACCCTTAAAGTTACTTTAAAATGTATGATTCAGTTATTATTGACTATCATCATCCTGATGTGCTGGAAAGGGTCGTGAGGAACTTCAGGGAAGGTGGACATGGTTAATGGGTACAAAAGAGAAATAATTAGTAAGAATTTATATATATTTTTCTCATGGTATTATCATAGTCAGGAGGTGGGTGGGTTCCTGTAACTTAGATAATCAAGAATGGTTCTTTGCAAAATAACTGTTGGCATCTCTATATCTGTTCAAACTTCAATCATATCTTCACTCATAGTTGCAAGAACATTCTTAATATTCTTAAGAATAAGCATTCTATATCCTCACCTTCTCACCATAGTGTTTCATTTACTCATTTCTCCTCATAGTCTGGCTGACCTATAGACATTTCTTAAATTTAATAACATAACTCATTTTGCTACTAAATTTCTTTCTACAATAAGATAGATTTAGCCTCATAAATTCTTTACTACCTATAGTGGGTTGAATTGTGGTTCCTAAAAAGTTATGTACACCAGGAACCTGTGAATGATGCTTTATTCATAAAAACAGACTTCTTATTTGTATAATTATGTTACTCAAGGTGAGATCACCTTGGATATAAGGCCAGTCTACCCTAAATTCGATAAAAGATATCCTTATAGGAGAAAGACACAGGGAGATCTGAGACTCAAAGTCACAGGGGAGTAGGCCAGGTGAGGATGAAAGCAGAGATTAGAGTTATGAGATTGAAAGCCACGGAATGCAAGGAACCAGGAACAGCTAGAAGAGGCCAGGAAGGATTCCCTCCTGGAGCTCTTGGAGGAAGGCTGGCCCTGCCAACCCCTTGATTTCAGACTTCTGGACTTTTCCAGAACTATTAGAGAATAAGTTTCTGTTGCTTTAGGCCACTAAATTTGTGATATATTTTTGCAACCCTAGGAGACTAATACACTGTCACTCATTGTGAAGATTCTTGAAAGATTGTGACTGAATATACATGTGTTAAATATAACAAGGAAAACGATTACCAAAATTCAGACCATGATTCTTAGCAAAGAATGATTTCTGAAATGATTTTTATATTAGTATATAATTATTTTATAGTTGTTAATAGTAAATCATGTGTATTTACATACTTATTCAGTAGTAAAATTTATTGGGAAATTAAAAATTATATGAATTATGGATGGGGCTAGAAAAATTCAGGAAAGTCAGGAAAGAGATAGGAAATTAGAAAAGAATAGTCAGTTACCGTTCATAATATAAAAGCTGTTCAGAATATAGTTACAAAAATCTTTACTAGGTGATTTACTCAATGATTTTGTATTGAATAACCATGTTCCTTGTCCGTGGATCTTTATGACCTAAATTCTTATGATAGTCAGGTGAAGTGAGAAAGCCAATTCTAATTTTGGAAAAGAAGAATGGTTTCACAGAGCTCATATTGGCTTTTCATCGTTTTATTAGTGAGTTATGCATGTGGAACAGATACACTCTTCAAAAAAGATACCTGCTTCTGCAATTCAACGAAATATTTCCAAACTTATTGCAAACACATACAAACATAAATAAGCACTGCACATCTAGGCAAAAGAATTACCAACCATGCAACATTGCATTTGAACATTCTCAAGTACATTTTTATGCTTGCAGTACGTAGCCAAATGCCTTCTGAATCAACATAATCCACTTTAGAGCCAACACAACTGGTGATTTGAGGTTTGGATTTTGAATTTATGCATATGTACCACCTACTTAATATTACAAATCATTTTGATTTATAAATTGTATACATCTTCGTAAAAATACCGTGAGAAATCGGTTGCCTCCTGCCAAGTTTGGGACACAAGAAAGATATTTTACTGTATTGTCCAAACAAGTGAAAAGCTTCTATTACACACACACACACACACACACACACACACACACACACACACACACATTACTTGGAGTTTTAGCCACTGCCCTGTGTTTTGACTGTGAAATGTTAATCTGTTTGCTGTTGACAGAGATTACGGTAGGAAGAGCCAGGGCAAGCAGTTACAATGAGGTGCTGACACCTTGGCGTGCAGCCTGCCTGGATATTGCAAGGCTCTAAATCTGCCTGTTTGGAGATGGGACACAAAGGTAACAACTGCCAGTTAAATCAAATTGCTTAGAGTAAATTGGAAAAATTTTGTTAGCCTCTTGCCTACCCTGGCTGAGAGCCACATCAGCAAGGGCAATGATGTTAAGTTTGGAATTGAACTTGTAGCTGAACAAAACTAATTTAGTAGATGCTTCCAGCAACTATGTTAGGCTGATTAAAAGCAGCTCCATGGTCAACTCAAATTGTTTTATGTATTGATGTTTCATTGTCACCAAATGAGTTGTAGCTTCCTGGAGAAAAGGGAAAGATTCAAACAGTAGTGTTTCATTCATAGCGTTGAGCAGGGTGATCGGCACATGGAAACCCTCAGTTTATATTGTTTGAATGAAACTGAAATAAATCAATTCTTTATTTCAAACGAGCTCTGTTGACTTGGACTTTAAATACAAAAATTAACTAAGTACTGTTATCAACATGTTTTCTTAATTTATAGCCATGTAGCAATTTGATATATACCTTATCTGTTAAGCTGCCTAAATCCTTAAAACATAGGTTATGACAGGAGATTCAACTCCATTAATAATATTCTAATTTATACATCTATTTTTATTGTTGCAGTGAGATTCCTCCTGGAACAAAAGAGAATAGTAATAAAATGAGCCTGTTCTTCTCTATTGTTAGCCTGCCACAGGTTAGATATATGTCATGATATATGAAACAAAGCTCAACTCATTGGTCAGTTATCAACGAGAGTGGTAAATGATATGTCACATCTTCACATACTCAGTTAGTTTTACAGAAATTACCAAAAACATCTAAAATATATTGATATTGCTTATCATTATTTGTATAGCAAGTTATATAAGAGACAGCACTAATTTATCTTGTACATTAATCTTCACTCTAATTTCAATCAGTCTATGTAGTTAGAGATAAAGTCAAAATAGAATGGATGAGAGAGTGTTGATTAAAACACACACACATGAATAAACAAAAGGGAAAATAATCAACAAATCATGAAACAAAAGTACAATAACTCAAGTAATTTTTTCAAAAATATATGATCTAGAATATTAACATTCAACATTTGGCTGAACAACAAAGAAAACTTTGTTGATCAATCTCATGTCCATGCTAACAACTGATAAATAATTTTGCTTTAATTTTTGTTTTTATTTATGTTTTGTTATATTGATCAGTCATTTTATAAATTAGTAAATCCAGTACCTAAGACCTAGTATCAAGTCATATTGCAGGAAAGAATATTGAAGAAGATACATTAGATTGAGCATCAGAAAAGTCACTCTAGACATGGACAAAACATTCACAAAAGCATAAATAGCTCAAATAAGGTGGTTTTGTAAAAATGATGGTATCATACGATGTATTAGACAAGAATGCTGAGAATTTTTAAGGCATAAATTATTTCTCTCATTTTTATGCAGTGTAAGAAATCTAGCCCATTCTTAGAAGAAAATTTTTGTATTTTGGGTGAAAATTTCAACCAAAAATAATTTCTACAATTACTATATAAATGACCTAAATCCAAGGTAGGACTATCTAATCAATACCACCAAGTCTGATACTCACGTATCTTGTCACCAAGTCTGGTTTTTGTGAATCGTCTTATGTAAACAAAAGATTATGAAAGAAGTCTTTGTAGAACTTTAACCTCTCAGAATTTATCATTGGTTTGAATCCTTCCCCTTGGATGCCATGTGTGGCTGTTTTTCTTTGAATAATTTCAAATGTAAAAATCCTATTTTTTAAGCAATTTTAAGGTTCTCTTCTCAAGAAAGAGTGCCAAGAGTAACTCACTTAGTGAGTGCCTTCCTTGTGTTGCCCAAACCTTTTCATTTCAACGCTTTTCAGCTGACTTCCAACTGCAAGCGTGCAACTTTTGCCTGAAGGCTTTTTCTGGGAACACAAAAAGAATCTCTGCTTAAGGAAGGGCTGGGGTAAAGCAACTCTCCAGTCCCCAGAGGGAGAAGCCTGCTACTGACTGTTTTGGTATTTAAAATATCACAGCTTCTTTTTTTTTCTTCTTTTTTCTTTCTTTCTTTTATTTTTTTATTTTTTCATTTTTTATTTTTTGAGATGGAGGCTTGCTCCAGCCCAGGCTAGATCTCAGCTCACTGCAACCTCCACCTCCTGGAATCACGCGATTCTCCTGCCTCAGCCTCCCAAGTAGCTAGGACTACAGGCACGCTCCACCACACCTGGATAATTTTTGTATTTTTATTAGAGACGGGGTTTCACAATGTTAGCCAGGCTGGTCTTGAACTCCTGACCTCAGGTGATCCGCCCACCTTGGCCTCCCAAAGTTTGGGATTACAGGCGTGAGCCACTGCGCCCAGCCTTACAGCTTCTTTTTTCCACTTCTCTGTTGGGATAATTCTGGTGTGTGTATTTGTACCATTTCTTACTCTTTTCTCACAAGATGAAGCTTCAGTAAACTCTCTGGTAGTTAGCTTCAAGCATGCCACCTTAGTCCATAACAAAGAACAATAGATTGGACTGCTTATAAACAACAGAAATTTATTTATCACATTGTGGAGGCTGGAAGTAAGAGATCAGGGTGGCAGCAGGGTCAGGTTCTGGCGAGGGCCCTTTTCTGGTTGCAGACTGCTGTGTTCTGCTATCCTCACATGGTGGAAGGAGGGGAGGAGAGCTGTCTGGTACCCTTGTTAACAGCAGCATTCTCGATCACAAGGGCTCTGCTCTTATGATCTGATCACCTCCCAAATGTCAGCACCTCCTAATACTAGCTCACTGAGGATTAGGATTTCAACATATGAATTTAGGGAGAACACTCTCACTCTGGTGTACCTTTTATTGGCCATCTTGCCTTCTATTGTGTCACTTTTCTCCCGGTTGGCTGCTTCCTCAACCTACCAAATAAACTATCTGCACTTAAATCCTTATGTCAGAATCTGCTTCAAGGTCATCCAAACTAAGACCCTGAAGTTGTTATATGGAGGGGTTTTTTCACACCTATTATTAGTTATAGCATTAGATATTTTAGATATTTATTATACACTTATAAGGTATTGGATCTTTAATCCTAAAATATATCTATTGGGTAAATAGTATTTATACTTTTCATGGAAATAGGCAAGGCTTGAATTTCATAATTTCAAAATGGTGAAGTTGGTTTTCAAAGAAAGACTGGTCAATTCTAAAATAAATATAATTAGGAATCATGCTTTAGTCCTCTTCCTATACTATATTCTCTCTAAATAATATAAATGTGTAAATATATGTACACATATATGTACCTTTGAATGTTATTATTCAGATAAATTCAACAACAGAAAACAGCATGCAGGAACAATATTTATTAAGTATACTTTATATAAATAAGATAAATATAAAAACAAAAACTTATTACATTTTGTTAATTTCTCTTTTTTAGGGCTTTGGTCTTCTTGATTTGGAGCATGTAATTCTATACGCACAATACCATGTACATACTTACTTTGTTGTATTTTTATAATATTTTAGTTTTACTTAATAATACAATAAATATTCATTAATTAGCTACCCAAATTATAAGCAAGACCTACATTAGTAGTTGACTCTATAGCTCTAATTCTCCCTTACCTACCTGATAAACCCACACCTACAGGTAACAGTTATTGTAAATTTTGTGTCAATATTTCTCTCTCATTCCATTTTAAGTGTTCTTGTTTGTAAATTATAAATGTTTGTAGAATTTTTAAAAATATTATCATTTATATGTCTTTTTTTGTGAAATGTGTATTGTGTATGATTGTATATAACTACACTCAAAAAATATTAGGTTGCTAAGGTGTATCCCTGTTGCTGCATTTATATTGTTTCATTAATTTTACTATTGTACACAAGTTATTTTTCCATATACTGCTGATGGGAATTGAGGGGGTTTTGCTCTTATAAACAGTGCTTTTATGCGACTTCTTATACATGCTTTCAAGCTTACATATATGTTAACTTTGTCCTGGGAACACATCCATATGTAAAATTCCTGGATATATGAGAATTTTTTTTTTTTTTTTTTTGATGTGGAGTCTCGCTCTGTTGCCCAGACTGGAGTTCAGTGGCGCGATCTCGCAACCTCCGCCTCCTGAGTTCAAGTGATTCTGCTGCCTCAGCCTCGCAAGTAGCTGGGACTACAGGCATGTGCCACCATGCCCAGCTAATTTTTATGTTTTTAGTAGAGATGGGGTTCCACTATGTTGGCCAGGATTATCTCAAACTCCTGACCTTGTCATCTGCCTGCCTTGGCCTCCCAAAGTGCTGGGATTACAGGCATGAACCACCTCACCCAGCCATGAGTATAAATTTTTAACAGTGAAATGTTCCCAAAGAAACTGTATCAATTTAAAATATTTTCATCAATGTATAAAATATTCAGATAGTCTACATTCTTTAACACTTGATATTTTTGTGATCTTACTTTTGTTACTTATTTTTTAATGCTGTCTCAAATTAGACTTGATGAAATGAAATATCTAGTCAATTTGAAATCTATGAATGATTGATATTAGGATAAAATATCCTATCCTTTGGAAGAATTTCCGTAAAAGTTAGTTTCACTGAACGTAAGAAAGCTTGAGAGGGCTGGTTATAAGATCAAACTGTGACAGTTAAATTCGATTTATAGGCCAAAAATAAATGATTCAAAAACAGAATGAAAAATGTATTATCTAAAACTGCAAAATATATACAATGTGCATAGGAATAAATTTAGCAAAAGATGTGCAAGTTCTGTGCATAGCATATTCTAAAACTTTACTGAAAGATAATTTTTAAAAATCTAAACTAATGGAGAAATGTATCTCATGCCCACAGATAGGAAGACTTAATGTTACAAAGACAAAAACTTTTACTAAAAGTTATCTATAGAGCTAATACAGCTCCAATCAAAATACCATCAGGGTTTATGTTGCTGCTATTTTTGTGACTCTTGAAAAATTATATTAAAACATGTATGAAAAATTTAAATTGCCAAGTGTAGCCAGGACATTCTGAAGGAGAAAAAAACAATAAAATGTCGTCCTAGTAGATATAAAAACTCATTACAAAGATTTAGTAGTAAAATGACATGGTGCTTGTACAGCAAAAGAGAACAATAGAATAAATTAAGAGCCCAGAAGTGGTCCTAGAAGTCCAAAAATGAAGAGTGTCAAAAGAAAATTTTAAAACATTAAAAAATATATTATTTCAAACAAAGGATAAGAGATTTTTTTTAAAAGACAAGAAATACAATAACCAGCCAAAAAATTAATAAATTTAACTAAATGGAAAGCAAAAAATTTGTTAATAAAATGAAAATAAAATCTTCAAAATTCAAGGAACTGTTTGTGAAACAATGTAACCAACATAAATCTAATATAAAGAGTAGATAAAAAATAGCAAAGTACACATACAAATGGAAGATTCGATTAAAAAAAAGGCTAAAAAGAGGAAGTGATTATCACTAATAAGCATTTCGGTATCAAGATACCTAAATATGTTAGTAGTCAGAAAAATTGAACTAAAAACAACTGCTTGTTTTCATACTTAATAGGTACACATGTTAAATTTCACTTGTTTCACTTAGTTTGGTGTGTGTGCATGTGGCATGTGTGTCTATGTATCTGTGTGTGAGGGGTGAACTAGTATTTTCAAGTACATAACCTGAACTATTATATCGTGTCTAGAAATATTAAGAGTTTTAACATAGAACAAATTGCTTAAATTGCAGCCAGTTTATAAGCACCTATATGTTTGCACTGCAGGCAGAAACTAGGGTGACCCCCTAATGATTTTCTGCCTTTTTGTGTTCATGCCTTTGTTTAATCTCCTCCTGCTTGAGTGATCAAACTAGCTTCTGGTAAAGAGAACATGGCAGGCTGGGCGCGGTGGCTCACACCTTTAATCCCAGTACTTTGGGAGGCCAAGGCGGGCAGATCACGCGAGATCAGCCTGATTAACGTGGTGAAACCTTGTCTCTACTAAAAATGCAAAACGTAGCTGGGCATGGTGGGGCACACCTGTAATCCCAGCTACTCAGGAGGCAGAGGCAGGAGGATCGCTTGAACCCCCAAGGTGGCAGTTGCAGCGAGCCGAGATCATGCCACTGCACTCCAGCCTGGGCGACAGAGCAAAACTCCCTCTCAAAAAAAAAAAAAAAAAAAAGAGAGAGAGAACATGGCAAACAAAAAAGAATGTCACTGTTACAATTAAAATATGTTATACAGCAAAGCTGATGGGATGATGGGATGCTACCCCCTTGAATAGATTACCTTATATGGCAAGGTGAAGAGCTTGTACATACAAAAATAAGGTTTCAATCAGATAATTTTTAATTAATCAAAAAGATTATTTTTTGTGTTGGACCTCAGTTCATGAAGCGAGGGTACTTTGAACTGTTCTCTCTCTACTATCAGAGAGATTCTCTTTGCTAATCTTGAAGGGGATATCATTCCTGTAGGTGATCGGAGCATACTAGTTTTTGAAGACTTGGCTAGACTGAGACCACCTGCCAAGTTGGAGATCTGAACATTGTCAAATATGCAGGGTTCTGAAATGTATATTCAAAGAGTATTTGCGGTATGGTACAGGAGGGAACCTAGAACCAGAAGAGGCAAATTGCCATGCTAGGAGAAAGCCATGTGGTGGGGTGGCTATGGGTGGCCTCTAGAATAGGAGAGCAAATTTCACCAAACACTTGTTAAGAAGTGGGTGTGCTCAGTCATACAGCAGCAAGGAAATTAATTCTCTCGGTATTCTGAATGAGCATAGAAACATTCTTCCCCAGTGAAGCCTCCAGATCAGAGCGCAGTCCAGCCTTGAGTCCCTCATCAGAGGACCAGCTAAGCTGTGCTCTAACATGAGTGTTATTCTAAATCAATATATTTATGGTTTTTTGTTATGAATCAATAGAAAACTAATACAGCTTTTAAGTCAGACATGAATCATGTACATTTTGGTAGCAGGACATCTAAATTGAGAACCCGAAAATATTGCATGTATTTAACAAATTATTTATGATTATTTTCTATGTGCTCATCACTGTTCTAGGCACTTGGGATACATCACTGAATATGGAACTTATATTTTAGATGGGTGGATAATAAAAATATAATTATGATAACTGGTAACATAGTATATTGGAAGGTAATAATTAATGCCACTGGCTCAAGAAAATTCTAAGTGAGATAAAGAACATTAGGAATATGAAGCATATAAGCTGCAATTTTAAATATTGTGATTAGAATAAGCTCCTTTGGGTATATAATGTAAGGTGGTTGGCTAATGTATTCTAGCAGAGGTATTAGGTATGAGCAATGATGTAAGGGAACAGTCTGTCTTGCACATCCAAGGAAAAGAAAGGTGGTCCGTGGAGTTGGAACAGAATGATTGGGGAATGGTACATGAGAGCAAGTCAGAGGGCAAGCAAGGCATGAGAGAAAGTGAGATTCACCACCGACTGAAGCTTCTAATCTTAGAACATGGAAGCCTAAAATTGTCTTCAACTGAGGCATGGAAAATTGTGAGTACATAGATTTTTGAGGGAAGACCAGAGTTCCTTTTTGGATATTGATATGGACTGAATTGTGTACACCCAAATTCTTATGTTGAAACCTTAACCTCCATTGTGACTGTATTTGAAGATAGGGCTTTTAGGAAGTATTAAGGTTAAATGAGGTCATAAGTTTGGAGAGTCGCAATCTTATAGGACTAGTGGTTTTATATGAGGAGTAAAAGGAGAAATTTGTTCTCCCTCCATGTGCACATACTGAGGAAAGGCCATGTGGGGAAACAGTGAGAAGCCAAGAAGAGAGCTCTCACCCGGAACAAAACCCTACGGGACTTTGATCCAGGACTTCCAGCCTCTAAAACTGTGAGACATACATTTCTGTTATTTAAGCCAACCAGTATTTTGTTATGGAAGCTCGAGCAAACAAACATAAACAGTTTAAGCTTTAGATGATTATTGAAAAGACAAGAGAAGCTGTTGAGTAAGCTGCTATTTACATGAGCCTTGGCCATCCAACAAAATGATTTCAAATAAATCACCAAAAGCTGTAATTCTTCGTTTTCTTTAATGAATATTGGCATAGCTTTATATCAGTAGCTGAAGAATTGATTTGATATATATAAAATATATATATATATTTTCAAAGGCTTAGAATTTCCAAATGTGACTGAGTGTGTGTAAATGTATGGAGTGTAGATATGTACATCTATGTACTGGAGGGGGAGAGAGAAATACGCAGAGAGGGAGAGAGAGCAAGAGACAGAGAGAGAGCAAGAGAGGGGGAGAGAGAGAGAAAGAGAGAGACTGATTATTGTAAATCTTGCCGAGAGAGAGAGAAAGAGACTGATTATTGTAAACCTTCCCAAGAGCATATTTAAATTGACACAAAAATAAATTCACCTTGATGATATTTAAAGCAGTATAAATAGAACTGGTTATATTCAAATACATACATTTTTTATATTGCCACAGTTTGCCTGAATAAAAGCTCAGATGACTGAACAAAAATGTTAGGATCTTCAGGGGCTGACAGGATAATGGCAATCATCGTGGTATAAAAAATAAAAGTTGGGTCATGGGGACAAATCTGGGTGACAACAGCGAGTACAAATACTGTGGAGAGATTCTGTCTGGTGTTAACCCAAAGAGTTTCAACTTCACTTTCAGGTTCGATAGTCAACCTTGTTATGAGAACAACCTTATTGTTCCTCTGACTCTCCTGGGTGCCTTGCTCAAAATAATGTTATTGGAAGTCATAGTGACTAAATCCAGTTTTACTGATTCTTAATGAGGAAGCCAAAAGGCAAGGGTATTTACAGATTTGAAGGGACTTGTTAGCCGGATGTCAGTCTCTAGTGAGACTTAATTCTGTTTTGTTTTCCTGACCTATATAGTGTTTTTTGTTGTTGTCCTCATTCTATTTCTATTATGATAGCATATGGCAAATCCTTATAAAAAAATCTGGTCTATAATTTTATACAAACTCTTTCTGTTTCTAAAGCTCATAAGTATTTACAGTGCATACAATGGCATATGCATTTATATAACCAAGGGCTAGAAGAAGGTTTATAAAATTACATCAAATAAAGTTACAATCAAATAGATAAGTCAGTCAAATAAGACCAATTGTGATGATATAGAAGTTTAAGATTTTTTTTAAGAGGCTGGCAGCTCAGAAAATCATTCCTGTAGGTGATAGGAGCATACTAGTTTTGAATGCTTGGCTAGACTGAGAACACCTGCCACGTCGGAGATCTGAACATTGTCAATTATGCAAGGTTCTGAAATGTATATTCAAAGAATATTTGAAATATGGTGCAGGAGAGGACCTAGAACCAGATACAAATGTGGATGACACTTATGAGTCAGAATGGGGACAAAAAATTCAAACTCTTAAATATATATAGTTTTCAGCTGTGAATTAATATGAACATAAAAATGAATTATTCATACACCATAGGCTTGAAAAACTTAAAGGAGAGTGGTGGAATATAGGAGACCATGTGAGACCCTTGCTTTCAACTTGGGCTATTACTTGGTGGGCTACAAATTAAAAAGAAAAAGAAAAGAAAGGAATTAAGCAATGCATGTAACCCATTATCTATCACAATGAATCATTTTAGCATAAACCATGAATTGCCAAATTTCAACAAAATTTTGACATCCACATTATGCCATTCAAATTATATTAAAGTAAATGAGAAAACAATTCTCTTTCTGTTTTTATAAGTTTAGATGTTTTTTACAACAGAGGTTTCCAACCTTTTTTGGCACCAGGAACTGGTTTCATGAAAGACAGTTTTTCTGTGGACAGGTGTGGGGGTATGGTTTTAGATGAAACTGTTTCACCTCAGATCATCAGGCATTAGCTAAATTCTCATAAGGAGTGTGCAACCTAGGGAAACGAATGCCACCACTGATCTGACAGGAGGCAGAGCTCAGGTGGTAATTGCTCACTTCCTGCTCACCTCCTGCTGTGGAGCCCAGTTCCCAGTTTCCTGGAGCCCAGACTGGTACCATTCTGTAGCTCCAGGACTCAGGACTCCCAATATAAAATGCTTTTCTGGTTTATCTTTTGTAAGAAAAGTTGAATTTACATATCTCAGATTTGTTTAAAGCAGCATATGTCTATTTAGATAGAGCAAGTGGTAAATACTTAAATGTATCCCCTGTGTTACTCTGGTTTCACACTGCTGATAAAGACATACCCAAGACTGGGTGATTTATAAAGAAAAAGAGGTTTAATGGACTCACAGTTCCACATGGCTGGGAAGGGCTCACAATAACAACAGAAGGTGAAAAGGAACATTTTACATGGCGGCAGACAAGACAGGGAATGAGAATCAAGGAAAAGAGGTTTTCCCTTGTAAAACCATCAGATCTCATGAGACTTATTCACTATCATAAGAACAGTATGGGGAAAACTGATCCCATGATTCAATTATCTCCCACTGGGTCCCTCCCATGACATGTGGGAATTATGGGAACTAGAATTCAATGTGAGGTTTGGGTGGGGACACAGCCAAACCATATAATTCTCTAATCCTAAAATTCAGAGAATTGTATATGGTTATACATCATATTTCCAGAGAAAACATTAGGAAAGAATTCTATAAAGTACAATAAATCCTTACCCAATTTTGCATTATAATCAAGTTTATTTATTTTTATTCTGCTGTGACTGAAATAATCTTATTGGAGATCTTTCTTACAAATAATTACACATAAATTTTCCATCTTCAAAATGTGTCTTTATACACATTGGTAGAATTCTTTACTAATAAAGACAATTTTAATTTGAAGATTTATGCTAATAAGGCAATTTCCATTATCAACAATTAGTCAAGCTATATTATACAACAGGTTTCAATATTTTTAGAAGATAACTTATGAGATACAAAAATGTAAATATTGTCTGTATTTTTAATATATTTATGTAGCTATTAAATAGATGAATGATAAATCATTCCCATATAAATTCAATGTTATAATGTGTAAAAACTACGTTTCAGAAACTATTTCACACTGAAAACTTTGATATATGCAAAAACCACTAAATTGGTACTATTTTTGAGTTATTTTGTTTGTCTATTTGTTTGGTTGTTTGTTTATAAAATATGCTGCCTTTGTTTGGAGTTGGAAAAATGTCTTACATAATCTACATATCATCCTGTAAAGTCCAAGATTTTGAGTATCTTCCAATCACATAAATTATTGCCTAGCTTGTTTTACCAAGAATTAATTTTTAACTTTAGATGTAATGATTATCAAAGCAAATATTGCTTTTTACTTTGAGGTGAAGTTTTGAGAGCTAAGAGTATATCAAAAGACATGTTTGTTAATCATAAATTCTTTTT
>NW_026652305.1:2542167-2569946 GCF_009828535.3 Hylobates moloch
GCCTCAGCCTCCCGAGTAGCTGGGACTACAGGCACCCGCCAACACACCCGCCTAATTTTTTGTATTTTTAGTAGAGACGGGGTTTCACCGTGTTAGCCAGGATGGTCTCGATCTCCTGACCTCGTGATCCGCCTGCCTCGGCCTCCCAAATTAATCATAAATTCTTATAATCTATTGGAGACTGTTGAACCTACTAAATATTTAATTTCAATAAAAAGTGAAGAAAAGTATGTTTTACTTTTTCACAGTAGTGGAAAGTTACCCAATCTGAGAAGTCTGTGGAAACTTAACTGTGAGATGATACCAAAAGAGAGTCTTGAAGAACATAAGATAGTTGAACTTTTTTTGGAGTAAGGAATCAAAATAAATAATAGCACAGCATAGACTTCCATGATGAGCATGCAGTGAACCTCACTACTGCAAAGGATAAAGCAGAGGAGTAATCAGTCTGACAGAGGGAAAATAATAGAGTTGGAGGTATCAGTACTGGAAAAAAGGAAAAGGGTGACAGCAAGAACCCAGGGATTTTAGAGGCATAAAGAAGGCCAATTTTAATATTGATGATTGCCAAGGGATAGACCCAATAAATGTTTTGGAACTAGAATTAGTATTGTATATATAGGTAGGGAAGGAAGAGAACCATTGAAAATGATAGGTGAAAAAAAGTATCTGGAATGACACTAAGGTCATGTGATTGACTTGATCACGTGATTGACTTGATCATGTGATTATATTATTCAGCAACAGAGAAAAATTATAATAAGGAGCATTTCCGGTAGGAAGATAGAAAGTACATTTTCAGGAAAAAATGAGTATAGTATCAATGGACAAACAAGGAAATATGTACAACAAACAACTGGATACACAAAAATGAAACTCAAGAGAAATATAAGCAGTAGTAACATGATTTGGGACACTTGGTTGCAAAACAGTGGTACCCAGGTGGAAATTCTTTATGCTGTGGTTTTCTATAATAGCCAAGGAAAGCAGTGGTTAAGAAACCCACTTTTTTTTTATAGCAAGCTGCAAGTAAATTTGCCTGACCGTTTCCCTGGAGGGGGACATTATCTCTACTATACAAGACAGTAACCAAACATTCCATTTAGTTTGGAGGGAAATCCTGCCCATATCTCTCAAGGTTGTTTACTATATCAACACTCTTGAAAAGACAGCCACAGGCTGGGTGCTGTGGCTCACTCTTGCAATCTCAGCACTTTGGGAGGCAGAGGCTGGCAGATCATGAGGTCAGGAGATTGAGATTATCCTGACCAACATGGTGAAACCTCGTCTCTACTAAAAATACAAAAAAATTAGCCAAGCGTGGTGGCATGTGCCCGTAGTCCCAGCTGCTTGGTAGGCTAAGACACGAGAATCACTTGAATGAGGGAGGCGGAGGTTGCAGTGAGCCAAGATTGCACCATTGCACTCCAGCCTGGGAGACAGAGTGAGACTCCATCAAAAAAAAAAAAAGAAAGAAAGAAGAAAGAAGGAAGAAAGGAAGGAAGGAAGGAAGAAAGAAAGAAAAGGCAGACACAAGAAATGGGAATGTAGTGACTCTAGTCACAGCACTTGCAGAACCTTGAGACATGCATGGAGAATCACCCTCAAACATGTACAGGCAAGGATGTGTTGTTATGCAATGTGAGAAAAAGAAATTATGTTTGGGAATGAGGAAATTTATTGAAGTGGCTCATATAACTAACTTCTGTGTAAAATAATGAAGGGCAAACATTAACATAAAAAAACTTCTCAGTATTAGCAAGAAAGATACATACAGAGTTTGAGGAGGAAAGTTTACATCACCTCCTTAGGTAAAAAAACAATCCTATTTGATGCCAACTGGCAAAGATAACAGAGACTTGGTAGTGAAAGGAAGTTAAGATACTTAACCCCAGGCTTGAGACTGTGTACTAAAGCATGAACTATAGCAGCTCTACATATCTTCTTACATTAACTGGTTTCTTCATTTATTTTCTTCTATCTACATTTGGTAGTGGCTAATATTGCAATTTTAATTCTGAGTATGTAAGTGAATTGATGTTAATTATATGGCAGCTGATAGGAGTTTGTGTTTGTCTTGTATTAGCCGTGAACATGAGTGTTCCTTTATCTTAATAAACGGAAAAAAAATGAATTCTGAATGGCCAAAAGGAGTGTATTGTTCAGGTTATTATTAACTAGATTTACTCCTATTTATTCTCTACTCTCTTTTGTTCTGTTCTATATATTAGAAGCTGATCTTCACATAGTAAATGAACCGGGCTCCGTTTCTATCAAGCTTCTAGTTGGCATTAGCCAAAGAGAAACATTTCAAGATATTCAAAAGCAGAAGGAAATATAAGTCAAGCTATGCCTTTCCTATTCCTCTCCCTGCTTTATCGCTGTGCCTCTGGCAGTGATTTTAAGACTCCACAGACAGTTCCTGCAGTGTGGCCCCTCCTCTGCTGAGCTCTAGTGAATAAGAGTGATATAATTTCTCCCCCTTTAGCTCTAGCAGTAGCAATGGTTTTCCATTGTTACCAGTCTCAGGGGGCCTCAACATTCATTGTTTGTTTCCTTAGGTCTATACACACCTTACTAAAAGATTCTTAGAAGTATAAAGATGTCTATTAACAAAATAGGTCAAAAAATTCTCATCATGTAAATCAGCTGAGTTATATTTGGTATCTCTGAATAAAATAGGGTACAAGCAGGGGTCACAGCTTGCTTAGAGAAAAAGTATATTCTCCCTTCTACCTACAAAAAAGTACAAAATGATGTGTGCAAAAGTTGCTGGTATTGAAGATTTGTGAATGATTAACTGAGAGAGTTCACATTCGATGACTTCTAGCTTTTCAGTGATATAAAAATGGGTCAGCAGTTAAGAGTGACTAAAATGAAAAAAAAAAAAAAAAAAAAAAAACAGTGGCTTTAATCTGGATGGCTCAGCCTAATCATGAGTCTTTAAAATAGAGAATCTTTCCAGCTGTAGCTGGAGAAAGATAGGCAACTATGGAAGAAAGGTCATAAAGATGTGGCATGACAAAGATTAGACCACTGTCTTCATTAAAGATAGAAGAAGGGCATTAATCATAGAATGAGGCAGCCTCTAGACCAACAGCTTAGACCAAGAAATAAATTGGGGGTCTTGGTTCCAGAATCACAAGGAACCAAATAAGCAGAATGAAAGGCAGAATGCATTTTCCCCTAGAAACTTCAAAAAGAAACACAAAGTGCTGACACCTTGATTTTAGTCCGGTAAAACCTGCATCAGACTTTTACCTACAGGAAAAGTAATGTAATCAATCTGATTACTTTAAGCCACAGAGTTTATGGCAATTTTTCACAGGAGTAATAGATAATTAATACATCTTCCTGTAGCTTTCTCCATGGACTCATGGAATGCATTTTCCACCATTATGGCAGTCTGCACAGCATTGCTTCTGCTCAGTAAACTTATTTTACAGCCAAAAAAAAAAAAAAAGGACAACGATGGGATCATGTGCATGGGATTAATAGATTTGCTGTAACCTCCATACATGAGGGTCAATTAGACTAATGCAAAGAAGGAATGGCTTATTAAAAATTTAGTCATGGCACCAGCTGAGAGATAGGACCTTGAAATACTAGGGTTCTTACAGATGTATTACATGGTTTGAATTGAGATGATTACATGGGCATGTCTCACCTATAGTCAGGTAAACAAGTCTGGAAATCAAGAAATGGAAATGGTTTTTCTGTTAAACATACTAACCCCTTTGTAGGCTTTTTAAACTTTTTGTCCTGGTAACTATCCTGGTTTGGTGCTCTTAGTTTCCAGTAAGGGGAATTATTCCATTGGGGTTCCAAGAGGGTTGCATTAAACTTTGTAATGAGACTTCCACTTGGCCATTTGAGGATTCTTACATTACTAAACAAACAGGCAAAAGGGGACTATTCTACTGGCTAGAATGATTGACTGCAATTACCAAAGGAAATTGAGCTTTTGCTAAAAAATCAAGTCAGGAAGAACAATATCAGGAACCCAGGGAATTCTATGGACTCCCCTTAGTGCTTCCATGACCAATAATTATAATTAATGGAAAGCTACAGCATTCCAAATTCAGGATTATAAAGGACTCAATCTCTGGGTGAATGAATGTTTTCGTGGGCCAGCTGAGGCTCTGGTGAAGACAAGGAAAATATGGAATAAAGAAAATAGAAAAAGCTCAGAAATAAAGATTGTAATAGTTTTGTTCATTTTCTCTTTTCTTGTTATGCATACCTATTATATATTAAATTATTTGTTTTATTCCATTTAACTTTATTCCACTGATTATTTTATAAAAGTTATTGAAGGTTAATTTTAAAATATTCACTGTGATGGACTAAATTTGAAGAGTAATTAATAGGTACAAAGATAGATTCAATGAAAACTGGAACCACATTTTGGGGAAAGATGAGTGAGAACTTCTTCACCTGTGTGAAAGATAGTAGCATTTATTAAGTAGAACGTAAATGGATGTAAAAAGATACGTACAAGAGCTTAGCACACAAAAGAGTGATCTGTGCCCATTTTCCATTTATTTCCTCTTATCTCCAAACCTACTATCCTGTGCCCTACTTGCACAATGCTACCTTTGGCAATAGAGGGTGCTGGAAAGACACTACAAGGCCAAGAGTAGTCTTGTGTCTTTTGTCCTACCACCTTGCTGTTGCCAGAAAAATATGCACAAGGTCCCATGGTACATTGCAGTGGTAAAAAAAAAAAAAAAAAAAAATCTATCCTTTGTGAGCCACTGCTAATGAGTTTCTGTCCTACCATTGGAGCACTTATTGTGAACTTCTGGACTACACCGTCTATTAACTTTGCTCACCACTCGGATTGGGTGCTCCTGGTCAGTCAAACCCTGTAAAATGAGATCTGGTCTCAGTGTTATGAGTCTTTTCAGTCATTAGTTCCATCCATATTTACTTGTCCTTAGCCCTTGAGGCAGTAAATACTGTGTGTATTTGCTATTTATCTGTCTTTAGAAGTCCTTTTACTGTTATACCCAAGTTATATGAAATTTTACACATATAAATTACTAGTATCATTTTTTCTCTTGAATGGACCCTGACTGATACACATCTGGATTGGCTAAAAAAAAAAATTGGTGAGATATTCCAGAAGAGTTTTTTTAAGAATAATTGATAATTTAAAATTCTCTAAGAAAGCCTCAGAATTATTGCAATAATTAATAATTTTAAACTGAATAACCAAGCTTAATAATATGTAAGTTACAGATAGCAATGTACATACAAAAACAGATATAGACTTGTAACACATATGTATATTACAAACCCTAACTTTTTTCTGCCATTTCCTGAAAAAATTGAGAATTTGGAGAATTCACATGTCATTTTGCAGAAAAGCCAATATTTTGGAAATTATAAGAGGCATTATTGTATCTAACTATAATTCCTTTTTTGGTTTTGCTTTTGGATTTCAAATAAATCCAAATATTCCTCGACTAAAATGAGAGTGTGTTGTGTATGTTATCAAACTATGTCAAATCTAAAGATTCAAACACATAAAATGACGATGGTTTGTCAGAGATAACATGGCATTAAGGCTTCAAGAAACAATATGAATAATCCACAGAGGTATCAAGGACAAAGTGATGTTACCTGTAAGGCCCGTCATACTTTATTTGACCACTTCTTTCTTTTATAAGCTTTCTTTTTCTTTTTATTTGTCTTATTAGGAATACATCTAAATACTAGTAGGACAAAAGCTTGATATTTTTCCATTTCTTCAGATAAAATAAGATGAGACAACATTAGAGATACCACACAAAGATCTGAGTCAATAATGTGACAGTGTAAAATATCAAAAATAAGTCAGAATAAAAAGGAATCTCTGAGAATTCATAGCATGTTACTGAATAGTTGGACCATCCATTAACATGGAAATGTGTTCTCTTCCCTAAAGGAGATTACGATCAAATTAGGGATACAAGACAGATCAGTAATCAACATAAATGTGTTCAGGTAAAAACAAGTTTTGACAAGAGTTAGTTGAAGGGGAACTAGGGATTATGCTGGCAGACTGAAGAAGGTGTAGAAAATGTCAAGAAGAAGAATGAATAGAATACTGTGGAATATATTTTCATAATTGATCAGCTGTGTATGTTTAACTATCATTCACAGACATTCTGTACACCCAAAAACTCTGTTAAAACACCTTATGATAGACATGGTTCAAGTGTAGATATTGCAAGTATTTATTCAAATTCCTTCTCTTTCCTAAACTTCATGTTAGACAGCAAAATAATAAAAGAAAAACACTAGGATGAATGGTCACTGATATTTTCAGGGTTTTCACAAAGACGGATCTTGCAAGTTTATGACTTCACGTATTATGGAACTATCAATATTCCTTCAGTCTGGCAAACATCTACTACCTGATGAAGTTCTTTCCAAAAAAAGTCATTATTCCCTCCCCGATAGATGACCATACCAGAAATTCTCCATTTACAATTAACTGATTCTGTTGCATCAACAACACATAGACATCTTGCTTAAAGAAATTGTCTCATCTTATGTCAATATATTCTGAAATTTACATCTTAATTTGTTTAAAGCCTTCATTTTATTATTTATTCTGAAAAACTCCATCTCATATGTCATACTCATAACAGATTGGGTTTACCAGTCCTGTGGAGTTATAATCACAAGCATTACTTTCTAATAGTCCCAAACCCCAAAATATTAGTTATTCAACACATTTTATAATATGAACAATTAGAAATGAACGTAAGTTCAATTTGTTATCTAGCACTAACCAAAGATGTATTATAATTATTATTAAAAATATACAAATCATTGTGTCATAGAAATTATTAGCTAATTATGAGATCCTTCTCTTCCTGGGCACAGAGTATGTCTATATTTCCCAGCCTTTCTTGTGTGTTGTAGTCAATGGGATGGGGGTAAAACTCACTTCTGCCACTTATTGAAATGGATCCTAAAAGGTTCCCATGTGTGCTCCCCCAATCCCTTGTTTGCTTTTCTCAGTGACTGAGATGGAAGGAAATTCCAGGAGAATCTTGGAAGCAATATACTGAAGATGATCAATCAACCTATGTCCTGAATGGCTGCATAAAGTCCCTGTCCCCCAATACCCCACTTTCCAAGATCACACACATTTTTTTAGCCTACATTTTACAAAATTTAATATTTCAACAGTCTTTACTTATTGCTAAACATATAGACATACACTTACACACATTCAACTTCAGTATTTTGATACATTTTGTCTCACATAAAATAGAAACAAATTGTAACTTAGCTGGATCTCAGTTTGATTGGAATGGATCTTATACTTCATCTATGTATCATTGAAAGTCATTTTTTCCTTCAGAACTGGCCAATTGCATTACATTTCAGATCTCTTTTGCCAGTTGAACCTTATTATTTATTTCCTTTCCTTTTTCATTTTTTTAAAGGTTGTTTAGAGCAACATCATCCTTTAGAAATAGCAGGATGTCCTAGGCACTTCCTCTTCTCTGTCCCAAAATTCAGAACTTCCTACCTCCCAGAAGACCCGGGTTTCTCTAGTGAGGAATGAAATATAGACACGAATTATGGGGACAGGAAACAGTAGTCAAAGGGAAGGTCTTCAGCTTATACCTTTCCAGGTACTACCAGTTAAACAGTTGGCATTCAGAGAAAATGTTCCCATATGGCAAAATGTATTCTGATTTACTTTTGTCCATATGATGCAATACTTCCAGCCAGAAAGAATTCTTCCAGCTCTTACATTGTTGATGATCAAATTTTTTCACTAACCCCAGTTTCATTAAGATTTTCTTTTATATATCAGGTTTTTGGTTTATAGAAAAACAAATACTTGCATTTATGAATATTTTGATTTGGATAACACTTCCAAAGTTCTACAAAATGTTATGTTATATACAGATACTGAGACCTAGAAAACGAACTAATAATTTAAGCAGTCAGTATTTGAATTTAGATCAGCAGATGCCAAATTCGATCTGGTTTCTATCCTTTGTTCTTTCTTACATTGTCTAATTCACATTAGAATGGTGCTCCTCCTTTGTATTTATAGAGGTGCATCTGTTCTTTACTGATGTAGCTTTACCCTTGTAAAATCTCCAGAGTACGTGTCTTTGTATGTCATTGTAGCTGAGACTGCTAGATTTTCACCAGCAATTCATACAATAATGAATCTTTCATGAGCATTAGCTTGCATTTCCCAGCCTCTCTTGCAGTAAGGTGTAAACGAATACTGAATTCTACCAAAGGAATGTGAGGAGAGTGGTGTGCCTTTTCCAGGCCAAGGCTTTTAAGGGGCAGGTATAACACCTTCATACATTCTGTTCCTTCCCATGGACTGGATACTGATAGTAGCAAAGCTCTACAGGATTATAGACACTCAAGATGAAATCATCTATTGTCTTTGCATCACTGTTTAGAGAAGAACAAAATTTTCAACAAAGGTTATCTCTTTAAGACTGATATACAAGTCACATGTAGTAGACGTTATATAATCCTGAACGTATTTGCCATAATTTTTCTGAATATTTAGAGTATTCCAATAAAGTTTTCTATTTTCTAGTTTATATTACCAGTTTTCTTAAGCTTAAGATTGCCCTTCTACCTATTTTGTATAATTTTTATCACCTATTTATTTAAGATCTATCTCTTTACTTTCCCACTGTCTTCTTAGCTTTCAGTCTCACCTCTCTTTTATAAGACATACCACATATCATCACAACCTCCTATTGCCATTATGGTTTTCAATAATAATGAAAAATAATGATTACTTTTACAAACATAAAACTATCCCAAATGACTATAATATACACCAGAAACAGCAGAGAATACAATTGTTTCACAAATATTTTGTTAATGTGACTACAATGTCAACTTTGTAGCTAAGAGAAAAAGAGTACAGATATTAACATAGAATATTTCAAAGTACATATTCTATTTCTTCAACATGTTGATGCAAAGCTTCATAAATTCCAGATATAGTACATTCATTCAACAGTAGCAATATCTACCCTAAATTCAGATTAATGTCACAACCCACGTGGACATAATATTGTCCAAATATATTTACACCAATTAATTATATAATTTTAAAATCTAAATCCAAAACAAAATCTTGCAGGCCAGTTGAGTTCAATGTCCTAATTTCTCATATATAAAATATTTTATATCTATTTTTCTCAATTGCATTCCATGGTGACTGCACTCCAAGTCAACATAGAAAAAACAAAGCCATAGCAAATAAAATTGTAACCCCTTTGAAGAGGGGTTACATTATTTTTTTGTCTATGGCAGTTCATAACAGTCCAACTAACTATAGATATGTTTATTCATGTCTCCATAATAAATGAGTAAAGATTATTTCAAAATGTTTGAATTTACATATTAGATTTCTTCCATTTGTTGGTTAATTTATTCTAGGTTGCACTGAACTGATGCATTCTAAGTTGCATTGTTGTACTATAATTTACTTGTTGATGCTATGCACAACATTTATTTATCAGTTTTTAGAGCCACAATATTTTTTATCTCTTGCAATCTTTCTTTCTCTTTCTTTCTTCTCTCTCTTTTTTTTTTCTTTTTTTTGTTTTGAGATGGAGTCTTACTCTGTCATCCAGCTGGAGTGTGGTGGCGCGATCTGGGCTCACTGCAACCTCCGCTTCCGGGTTCAAGCAATTTTCCTGCCTCAGTCTCCTGAGTAGTTGAGATTACAAGAGCCCGCCCTCCTCCCCCCACCGGGGCTAATATTTTTCTTTTTTTAGTAGAGACGGGGTTTTGTTCAGGTTGGTCTCGAACTCCTTATCTCAAGTGATCCACCCACCTCGGCCTCCCAAAGTGCTGGAATTACAGGAGTGAGCCACCGCGCCCGACCTGATTTTCTTTTAAGACAAAATTTACGGACTCACTCGGAAGTACAACACTAATCTGCAGGCACTATTGATAATAGCAGAATGTTAGATATAATTACGTTTTTCCCTATTCAATGAGTTATTCAGCGCCTGTGAATTTAAACTCTCATACTAATAATGAAGTTATGCCTAATTATAAAATGTATATTTCTGTTTAGCAAAACAAGTAGTATTGAATTATTCTTTATACGATTATAAAAACAGAAAAATATTTTTCTAAATAACTATTTTGATCGTTAGATTATTTAACAGCTGCTTCTTGCTCTCCAGTCCTTTTATATGAGGAGTCACTTCACCCACATCATTTTATAATTTCCATTCTATGCCTATCCTTGAATTATCTGATTATATATTTGACAAGCATGCTTTGTTAACCTGAGTTTATCATTGTATTAGATTCCCCACTATGCTACTCCATGAAATAAACTAGATTTCCCTAAACCTGTAACAAGGTCTGTATTTATACTTCAATCCATTTTGTGTGAATATTGTAAACAATCTAAATTCCCTTTGTGAAATGCCCTTTCCTGATAACTCTCCCTTATTTCATTCTAAACTGCATGAATTAAACAGGAATTTTATTTTTTCTTAATTTAAGCAACGAGTCTCCTTGAAATCTGTAATCCCTTTCAAAAATGTACCCTGACACTATGATTGCAGTTTTCCTGACACAAAATATCAAACGGCAAGAGTTTATTTCAACCACATATTGCTCAACTCATGCATATCTGTGTGCATTCAAATAATGATCCTGACATTTTGTCAATTTTATGCTGTTCTCATACTGTTCTTTTTTTTAAGTACTTTCATTCACAAATACTTAATGGAATTTCTATTAATTAAATAATAATATGCACATGAACTCCAAGTTATTGGGAACCTACATGCACATATTTTGCATATATAATAATTAATTCTCACACAACTCTGAAAGGCAGGTGGTATGCACATTTTCTACTTAAGGGAACTTAGTCTTCAAGAGCTGAAATATTCAACCCACCACGACATACATAATGAATGGCAGAGCCAGGGCTGAAACCCATATTTGTTTGACTCCAAAGGTCATTTCTATCCTTAAGCATTTTTACTCTTAGTTACAGATAGAAAAACTTGTAATTGCATTTAGTTTGATGTCGTATTTTGCCTACTTTTTATTAATGTACTGTATGTATCATTAGCAACTAAATATTAATTGGCAATTTTTAAGCTGACACATGCTGATGTACTCTGAAATGTTTGGAAATGAGGTGCTCTGAGATTCAACACTTAATTCCCATATAATTTTTTTCCAAGTACAAGGTCATTCTGACACTATTCATTTTACAAGAAGCAAATTTAAAGAGGCAATTTGCATATTTTCCGATTTACCTTAGAGTTAGAAGCTCCCTACTGTTAGTCATTTAGAAGTAGTTGTACCTCTTTGAAATTGTACTTTTCTTCATAATACTTTCTGATATACACTTCCTGGTATATCATTAAAGATAAATTGCCTTGTCATTACACATTTCAGGGGATAAAATAAAGATCTGTAATAGGGGGCATGCGCTGGCATAGATTCAGAAAAAGGCAATGATGTTACACTCTAAAAAGAGTTCATACTTGCCTCCACTGATAAAAGTAAGTTAAAGTTTTCAATTAATTTATTTGAGAATTTTAATTTGAAATAGTTATCTCCTTTCATATACATCATCAAGATTGATATAACATTCTCTGAAAATAATTAAGAATATATAAATACTACAAAAGGGCACTTATTAAATTCTGGATGGTTTAGATTTTACTTATTTTACATTTATTAATCTAGAATAGATAATTAATGCTAATTTAGAATGGCAAAAATATGTGTTAATCAGTGATTTACCATGATTATCATTAACTTCTCTGTAATCATCATCAGCAAATGGGCTCTTGTGGTTTAGCTGGATGTAATGTACACGGTACTCAGCCATTGTGTTACCTTATCATGTGAGGCTTTTGCAAACAATAATAATCCATGTTATATATCAAAGTAAAAACAATCTGATTTTTTAACCCTATTAAATGAAGAGGGTTTTCATGAAGAGATTATATTTTCAAATAATTTTGAAGAATAATATTTTTTACAGTCTTTGGGATTAGGAAAAATGAAGACAAAATATAACATCAATCTAATGATATATTTATCATTATAATCAATTATTAAACAAAATAATTCCTAATAAGTTTTAGAAAAGGTTTCCATAGGTAACTAAAATAATTACATACATTTTTGTAAATCCAGTATAGAAACAACTATGAAAATAATAGAACTAGAGTGATAAATGGTATGTTTAAAGGAATGCAGTGGCTATACCAGGAAGAAGCCACTTAGAGATAATATAATAGTTTCCATTGACATGAGAATATTTTGGAACAGTAATATTAAATAGAGACTCCAAAGTGGCTAAAACTTAAAAGAGAATTGGAAGAGCAGTGTCGCTCAAGTCAAAAGAGTTTTAAGATTGAGAGACTGGCCAATTTGGTCAAGTGTTTAAGAGAGATTATCTAAGATGTAGACTATGAAGTACATATCAAATGTAGCAATTAAGATGTGATTGGCAATATTTTAAAGCAAACGATAATGATGAGATGAAGCCACACTGCAAAGCCGTAATAAATGAACAGGAGCTTAAAGGAAAAACATCCTAGATTATATAATTACTGCTGTTTTACAGTCTGGTTTTGAAGGAAGAAAAAGGCAGTTGCTGCATATTAAGGAAGAATCAAGAGTAGACTTTTTTCAAATAGGTGAAACAAGTGGGAAACAAGTGTCCTTATAAATGGAAAGGAATGAATCAAGGAATACAGAATGATTAGACTATGGGAAAGATAAGAGAAAGGGCAGATTGAATGCGGGAAGCTTTGAAGAATGTGAGAGGAAATGATGTCTAGGGCACAGGTCACTAATGAAGACTCCATTCTCATGACAGGAAGATGGTGACAACTGGGGTAGGAACACACAACACATTTGTGGATAATACACAGGTGAATACATATCAGATTCGTTTTAGAAAATAACTGTAACTCATTGGTACTGTGGAGATAGATTGAAATGAGATAATTTCTTAAAATGTAAATCTAGTAGGAGACTAATAGCTAGACATCATTCTGACACCTCTGAAAGAATGGACACCTCTTTCACTGCTACTCACCTTTGTAAGAAATATGTATTTATCCATTCTGTAAGAAAATATTTTTATCTATTTTTGATGGTATGGCAAATTTCAAATATTTTATAAATACCTGAGACATTTAGTTAGTAAATAATACTAGCCTTTCTTTATATCAGTCGTATACGAGGGGCAAGATGAGTAACTTATTACAGAAGGTTTATATAAATCATTATTTAGAGACAAATGTCTCATTAAAGTTATTTAAATAGATACTGAAAAGCTGAATTCAACCCCTTCATCATAACACCTCATTATCTATTATTTTCTCTTCAAATAAAGTCTTGTGTTAGATTTTTTTAAAGAATGATCATTTTTATAAAGATACATATACACTTATGTCTTATTATCCCCTTTTTTAACTGTATAATATGTTGAATTCACATTTCCTGTATCTCAGAGATGTCTATGTTCTTAAAAAAACACCTTAACATATATTGATATACCTTTTAACAATATTAAAGAGAAAGAAGCAAAATAATCCCTAAAGCATTTGATATACCCATATGACATAGATTAAATTCCTACCAAGACATCGTATTGAGAAATTCTCTGCTAGGTATTTGAATTTATATTAAATATAAAAATTTGAATAGAAATGCACTTCTTAGGGCCGGGCGCGGTGGCTCACGCTTGTAATCCCAGCACTTTGGGAGGCCGAGGCGGGCGGATCACGAGGTCAGGAGATCGAGACCACGGTGAAACCCCGTCTCTACTAAAAAATATAAAAAATTAGCCGGGCGTGGTGGCGGGCGCCTGTAGTCCCAGCTACTCGGAGAGGCTGAGGCAGGAGAATGGCGTGAACCCGGGAGGCGGAGGTTGCAGTGAGCCGAGATCGCGCCACTGCACTCCAGCCTGGGCGACAGAGCAAGACTCTGTCTCAAAAAAAAAAAAAAAAAAAAAAGAAATGCACTTCTTAGAGAAATGTTACCTCATTCATTATTTTTCCCAAACGGATCTTCACTACAGATAATGGAATTGAAATCTGATTTCATGTTTATTCATAGGTGAGAGCAAGGACTTAGTTACAGAATCAGACTTGAACCCCTTTTTTTATTTCCAGAGACATTGCTAGAAAACAAGTTTTGCTCATAGTCTTTATTAAACATTATAGTGTCATTGAATAGACAAGATTTACTCTCAGGAAAATTGTTCTAAATATATGTTAATATACATGTTTAGTGTAAAAAATAAGATTTAAAAATTATCTAGAAATACAGAAAAGAAGGTAATCACTATGACTTCGTCTTTGAATTGGTAGGAAAAGGATTCAGAGTGTCCCAAATTAAACTGAGATCGATAGAGATTGAAACTAAATTATGAAGAAATTAGGATTGGGAAAAGAGGAGACAGATAAGGAAAAACAAACACCCTAAGCACAAAAGCAGAAATAGTATAAGGTAACTAAAACATGTATGTGTCATCTTCATGGATGACATTTGAGGGTGATGTTTAGCTATAGGCAGAATATTTGGCTGATAAAAATCTAAAATACTATGCCTTCCTTCCTGCTTCCCATTTGAAAAAAGCGTGACATGCCCTTGTCTCTTTCTATAAGGCCATCTCTAAATGATATCCCTCCAGCTAAAGATCAACCACTTCCAATAAAAGAGGATTCACAGAGTGCTTTCTCATGGAGAACTGGGCAGCTTCAAATTACTTTGAGCAAGTAATTTACTTTTATAAACCATATAAATAAGCAAAAATGTAATTAGTACATATTTTTCTAGAAATGACATATGATAATTTGTGCATTTTAATTAAATCTTGTAAGATATCTTTCTCCCTCAGTCTGGTACATTCTGTCTTGAATCTGTGTGTGACCAAACGGGGTATGCATAAGGAATGTTAAAGAGAATTTTGTCATTAAAAGTATCACTTTCAAAAACTTCACTCATACTGAAGATTAGCTTCAGATGTTGAATTTTGTCATTTAAACCTGGAACAATTCAAGTTTCCTAGGACATATTCTGTTATGTATTCATAATTATAATTGTGATTGTTAATTAGAGAATTTGTGAGTGCATATGGTATGTAAATGTGCATTGGTTGGCTATCATCTATCTATTTTCTATCAATCAATCAATCATTTAGCCCTCATCTATCAGAGACAAAGAGCAACAAAAGAGAATAGAGTGAATAAAGCTAATAGCTAGTTCCTCCCCAACCCCTTACTCATTTCCTAATCTGAGGTCTTGGAAACTCATATTAGATTGTAAAACTATTTTATTCTCTTAGGAATAATATTCATAGCTTTTATCTGATTCTCAAAAATGTTTTCTAACAAGGATTGAAATCCCTGTTTTAGTGTTATTAAAGGCATAAAAGTCAGCTTTGTTAGCTAGGAGCACATATGTAATTTTGTTTCAGATGATCAAACTAAAATGATGATTAGAAAATATGGTATGTATTCTTGTCATATAAAATAAATAGATTCAGGAATGTCATTTGTATATTTAGAATGAATTATTCCCCTGAGTTAAAATAACTTATCCAAATAAACAGCATTTTTGTTTCTTAACCAAAACTGCAAATAAGAGGAAAAAGAAAAAGAAAAAAGAAACTAAGTAAACTTTCTTTCTGATAGCAAAATAGTTTCAAATTCCTTTTACATGTTACCTTTGGAATTCTTCTTTGGAGCTGAAACATAAAGAACAGTCGTACCCAGCTATTTACAGAAATAAAGCTGCCCTGTGTACACTATCCAAAGTCAGTTTGAAAGAGATAATTTCCACCAGGTTTGGTTCTCCGTGGAAGGTCTCCCTCTATTCTTAAATCAAATTGACTCTCTTCTTAAAAAGCAAAGCTTTTCAACCTTGCAGATTTCATCCCCGGAGCTAAAGATCAACCACTTCCAATGAAAGAGGATTCACAGGAGTACTTCCCCATAGAGATCCAGGCAGCTTCAAGAGTAGTACTTCAAACAAGTAATTTACTTTTATCAACAGTATAAATAAAACAGAAAATAGGAAGACGTTCACAGACTTACAGCATTTTGCTTTTTTATAGCACTCCGGATATTTTATTTTATGCAGGAGGTCTGCAAGCTATTAGAGTTGCTTATCTCTGGGAGATCTCCAAGCTGTTCAGGTGTAATTCAGATAAGTCAAGTGTTACTCCCCATTGGAGGGTTTATTTACCATATAGCCTCAAGGTGGTACTTTGCTATCTGAAATGTTATAAATTAGTAGCTCTTTATGAGGCATCTACTTAAAAAAGATTAGAATACTAATGATCTCTTATTTAATATAATAACTTAATACTGACAAAAATATTTCATCCTTTGTGTATTTACCTACATCAGCACTTCTGTAGTGCATTTCAACAATTTATTGAATGACTTCAATGAGTATTTAATATGCTAATGTGTATTTTAAATCTTTGTGTGGAATAGCACACAGTATTTCCTAAACTCATTGAGAACAAACTTTTTTTTATAGAGCATCTCTCAGGACTCACAATAATGTGAGAAAACTTTTGGAAACACTGATCTCCATCACATTATTTGACAACTCATCAACAACTTCCTTCAAGTAACAACTTTAAAAAGGGTGTTCTCACTCAACTCTCACATATATATATATATATATATATATATAATTTTTATATTTTTTTTTTTTTTTTTTTTTTTTTTGAGACAGGGTCTCGCTCTGTCACTCAGCCTGGGATGCAGTGGTGTGATCTCAGCTCACTGCAACCTCCACCTGCCAGGTTCAAGCGATTCTCTTGCCTCAGCCTCCTGAGTAGCTAAGATTACAGGCATGCACAACCACGCCTGGCTAATATTTTGTATTTTTTAGTAGAGACGGAGTTTCACCATGCTGGCCTGGCTGGTCTCAAACTCCTGACCTCAGGTGATCCATCTGCCTCTGCCTCACAAAGTACCAGGATTACGCGCATGAGCCACCGTACCTGACCTCACTCACATACTTTTGATGGATCCCTGACCAGAACTGAGAGTCAAGTGGAGCATCCTTCATATAATACTTTGTCTTTAAGGAATTATTCCAGCTCCCAGTAATGCTGGGTGGAAGATGTAACTAAAATACCCAGCCATCACTGAATCCCCCAAGCAGCAATGATTACTGATTTTTATGTCCTTTCTAAAAAATTTCCAGAGCCTCAAGTCACGTAAAACCAAAATACCTAATTATGCTGTTATATAGGTACAACCACAAGATGTTAAA
Organism: Hylobates moloch; assembly: GCF_009828535.3. Taxonomy (NCBI): domain Eukaryota; kingdom Metazoa; phylum Chordata; class Mammalia; order Primates; family Hylobatidae; genus Hylobates; species Hylobates moloch. Next base: position 2,559,469 of record NW_026652305.1, read on the forward strand.
CATTTAAATCCAAACTGGAAAATTCCGTAAAATACACAGCTATTTCCAAAAATATATTTTTATACTAAGTAATAAAAATGCTAATAAATTGACGGAGCTTTGCAACGTTAGTCTTAGTGACCAGGAAATTTGCCATCACACAGACATCTTTAAAATTGTATTAAATTTCAGTTTCCCTAGTTCCTTTATTCAGCACAAATTACCTGAATACCTTCTACCTGCTATGTGGCAGGTCCTGTTACACATCATTCCTGTCCTCAGTCAGCTTTTAGAGAATAGTATCTAATTGACCTGTCTGCTATTTTCTGGCTGTCCAACATAAAATCAACGTTTAAAAGTGTGATCTATATGCATGTATTAATATAAAATGCATTTTAAATGAGTCTAATCCTATTTAATCTCCAGTAATGTTTTCTCCCTCTATAAAGACTTCTATAGGACGTATCAACCCACAACAGAACTGTGTATTTTCACTATGCAATTCAAAGAGAACATAAAAAGCACATATAGGCACATATAGGCTGGAAATAAACTTGCATCACATGAAAAAAGTGGCTTATTCATTGGCCTAAATGAATTAACTTGCACATTTCATTAGCATGCAAGATGCACATCTATTGGTTGCCAGCATAAATAGAAAAGAGTTCAATGAACTGAAGAAAAAAATGGTGATTGATATGGCCCTGATGGCAAACCTCAGTTTTGAACACAAGTTTACATTCAAACTGACTTTAACAAACTTCCTTGAGGACAGATTTAGATTAGTTCTTTGTGATCTAACATATGATTAAATCTTTGTCATAATTTGATAAGCCCTTAATTACCTCCACAGAAACATTAACTGAAATTATCACCACACCTGGATAGTTATTCTTTCTTAATATCAAGAAAATAGCTCATGGCATTTAAATCTTTCAACTCACCACATCAAATTTGTATTGACATACCTATAATTTTATGATGAATCTAGATACAGAACACAATTTCATCATGCTTAATAAATCATTTATTTTTGCATGTTTTAAAATGATAGGTAGTTATATTTTATAAAGAAACTAGTTCCGGGTGCTAAAAAAAAGGTATGACACTGTGGTTTAAATCTAACCTCAGAGGTAAATAAATGCAAAATACCCATTCCAACAAAATGTTTTTAAATCTTTAAATGCGTTTATTTCATTTAAAACATCAATTCCAAAAATAAGGTATCCTTAATATATGTTTCTAAATAATGTGTTAAATAATAACTTGTTATATTTTCATATATATTCATTATATTACATATTAATATGTCAACATAATATTCTATTGCATTCTGTGTTCAGAATATGTTTTATTTTTATAGATATATAGTTATATATTCAAACTGTGAATAAAATTAAAATTAAAGTCAACCTGGAAAATTATTGATTTTGACTTAATCTTGATCAGTAAAAATCTGGTCAATATAAAGTAACAATCTTTATAATTTTGGTGAAAATCTTTTTTCGATCTCCTGAAAATAATTCACCTAAATAATTCCACATTTCACAACTTAACAACTTAATGAAAATATAGATTCTTTCAGAGCCTGAATATTTTTAGGCTGTTTAAAATTGCTTCTAATTTTTAAGAAAATGATTACATCCTATTGTAATCATATTGTGATAAAAACCATGTTAATTTCATATCCTTCAATGTATCATCAATCCGACATACAATGGAAGCAATAAAAGTTAATATATAGCAAGAATGTTGTGATAGAGTTAATATTTTATTTTAAATTAGTTAAAAATATCATTTATTTAATCTTGTAAGTTTAATATGGTGAAATGAATTAAGCTAAAGAACGAATTGCTTATAAAATTTCTTTTTTTCATATCAGCACATATTCTTTTTAGAAACCTATTTTAATTTGATTTTATTTTTTAAATTCACAACATATATTTAATCTTTTGCCTACTGTATGTCACATATAGTAGCTGCCCTGTGTAAAACTAGCAGCTTTCTTAGCAATATTGTGTAATGAGATTTATCTCAGTTGCCCTGAAGCCAACATCTTTGGATTCTGTATTCATTAATGCCTATTCAATTTAGCCAGGAGAAGAGTAGAGCCTGAACTGTAAGGGAAACCTTTTGTAAATAAACTTTTGTAAATAAGAATGACCTATATCTTTATATCATACCTTTATGAAATAGAAGCTTAAATTTAAAATACCTTGTTTTTGAAGAAAAAATATTAATATTCAGGGAAGATAACTATTTTCCCCTAAAATACATACACAGACAAATATTTAGGCTTACATTTACAGATTCTTAAATGGCCAAACCTTACATTCTGCAATTGTTAAGTAAAATATTCACATAGGGAGGTGTAAAACGGGCTGATTTTTCTTTTTGGTTTTATTTATTTATTTTTTTGAGATAGGGTCTCAATCTGTCACCCAGGCTGGAGTGTAGCGACACGATCACAGCTCGCTGTAGCCTTGACTTCCCAGGCTCAGGTGATTCTCCCCCCTCAGCTTGCCTAGTAGCTGGGTAGCTGGGACCACAGGCATTTGCCACCACACTCAGCTAATTTTCGTGGTTTTTTTTTTTTTTTTTTTGACCTGGGGTTTTGCCATGTTACCCAGGCAGATCTCAAACTCCTTTCTTAAGTGCTCCACACGCCTCAGTCTCACAAAGTGCTAACATTCCTTGGTTAGATATATTCCTAGATATTTTAATTTTTGCAGCTATTATAAAGGGATTGAGTTCTTGATTTGATTCTCAGCTTCACCATTGTTGGTATATAGTGTGCTACTGGTTTGTTACATTGATTTTGTAACCTGAGACCTTAAAGTCTTTTGGAGGAATCTTTAGGATTTTCTAGGTAGGCAATCATATTATTTGCAAGCAATGATAGTTTAGCTTCCTATTTTCCAATTTGGATTCCATTATTTTTTTTCTTGTCTAATTGCCCTGACTAGTACTCCTAGGACTATGTTCAATAGGAGTGGTGAAAGTGGACATCCTTGTCTTGTTCCCGTTTTAAAAGGGAATGCTTTCGGGGGACTTCCTCTTTTCCAATTTGGATGCCCTTTATTCTTTGTTTGGCCAAATTGCTCTGGATAGCACCTCCAGGACTATGTTGAATACAAATGGTAAAAGTGGGCATCCTTGACTTGTTCCTGTTTTTGGAGGAAATGTTTTGAGGTAGGTCACTTTTATGCCTAGTTTGTTAGGGGTTTTTATCATAATGGGAGGCTGGATTTTGTCAAATGCTTTTTCTGTATCTATTGAGATGATCATATAGTTTTTGTTTTCAGTTCTGTTTACATAATGTATCATATTTATTGAGTTGCACATGTTAAACCATCCCTGCCTCCCTGGATGAAGCCCACTTGATCATGATGAATTATATTTTTGATCTGCTGTTGAATTCAGTTGACTAATATTGTGTTAAGAATTTTTGCATCTTTCTTTATCACAGAAATTGGTCTGTAGTTTTCTTTTTCGTGCGTGTCCTTTCCCAGTTTTGGTATCAGTGTGATACTAGCTTCATAGAATAAGTTAGGGAGGATTCCTTCTTTCTCAATCTTTTGGAATCATTTCAGTAGGATAGGTACCAATTTTTCTTTGAATGTCTTGTAGATAACATCTGTGAATCCATCTGGTCATAGTCTTTTTGTTGTTGTCCTTGGCAATTTTTAAATGATGGATTCAATCTCACTGCTCATTTTTGGTCAGTTCAAGATTTATATTTCTTCCTGACTTAACCTGGGAGGGTTTTATGTTTCCAGGAATTTGTTCATTTCCTCTAGGTTTTCAAGTTCTTGTGCACAAAGATGTTCATAGTGGTATTGAATGATCTTTTGTATTTTTTGGTGTCAGTTGTAAATTCTCCAGTTTCATTTCTAACTGAGCTTATTTGAAACTTTTCTCTTCTTTTCTTGGTTAATCTAGCTAATGATCTACTGATTTTGTTAATTTTTCAAGCACCAGCTTTTGTTTGATCTTTTGTGTTGTTTTTGTTTGTTTGAATTTAATTTAGTTCTGCTCTAAACTTATTTATTTTCTTCTTCTATCTTTAGGTTTAGTTTGTTCTTTTTTCTCCATTTTCTTGAGGTGTGATATTCGGTTGTCAGTTTATGCTTTTACAGACTTTATGATGTAGTCACTTAGTGCTATAAGCTTTTCTCTTAGCACTACTTTGGTTGTATCTCAAAGGCTTTGGTAACTTATACCATTATTATCATTTGATTCAAACTTTTTTTTTAAATTTTCATCTGATTTCATTGTTAACCCAGGTTCATTCAGGAGAAGATTATTTAATTTCTATGTATTTGTATAGTATTAAATGTTCCTTTTGGATTTGATTTCCAGTTTTATTCCATTGTGGTCTGAGAAGACACTTTATATGACTTCATTTTTTAAGAATTTATTGATATGTGTTTTGTGGCCTGTCACATGGTCCATTTTTGAGAATGTTCTGTGTGTCAATGGGAAGAATGCATATTCTGCAGATCTTAGGCATAATTTTCTGTAGATATTTGTTCAGTCCACTTGTTCTGAAGTGTCATTTAAATCTATTGTTTCTCTGTTGACTTTCTGTCTTGAAGATCTGTCTAGTGCTTTCAGTGGTGTATTGAAGTCTCCCACTATTGTTTTACTGTGTATCTCATTTCTAAGGTCTAGTAGTAATTGTTTTATAAATCTAGGAGCTCCAGTTTTTGATACATATAAATTTAGGATTGTAATATCATTGTAATCTTCTTGCTGAATTGGTCCTTTTATCATTATATTGTGATCAATCTGCCTTTTTTATTGTTTCTTTGAAGTTTGTTTTGCCTCATTTAAGAATAGCTATTCCTGCTTGCTTTTGATTTTTGTTTGCATGCAATATCATTTTACACCCTTTTACCTTGAGTTTATATAAATTCTTCCATGTTACATGAATCTCTTGAAGACAGCAGATATTTGGATTGTGAATTTTATGCCATTTTGCCACCCGTATCTTTTAAGTGGAACTTTTAGGGCACTTACATTCAATATTAATATTGAGATGTGAGGTACTATTTTCTACATTCATAATTATTACCTACATAGTTTTTTTCAATGTGTTAATGTTTTATAGGCCCTCTGAGTTTTAAACTTTTAAGAAGTTCCATTTTACTGAGTATCTGGCTTTTGTTTCAAGGTTTAGAAGTCCTTTTAGCATTTCTTGTACTGCTGATTTAGTAATGACAAATTCCCTCATCATTTGTTTGTCTGAAAATGATTTTATTTCTCCTTCATTTATAAAACGTAGTTTTGCAGGGTATAAAATTCTTGGCTGACAATTGTTCTGCTTAAGGAGATTAAAGATAGGACCCCAATCCCTCTGGCTTGTAAGGTTTCTACTGAGAAGTCTGCTGTTAGTCTAATAGGATTTCCCCTGTAAGCGACCTGATGCTTTTTTATTACTGCTCTTAGAATTCTTTCCTTTATGTTGACTTTAGATAGCCTGATGACTATATGTCTTGGTGAAGATCTTTTTACAATAACTTTCCCAGGAGTTATTTGAGCTTCTTAGATTTAGATAACTAGATCTCTGGCCAGGCCAGGGAAGTTTCCCTCATTTATTGCATGAGATACTTTTGTTGGACTTACTATTTTCTCTTCTCCTTCAGGAGCATGAGTTATTCTTAAGCTTGTCCATTTTACATGACTGCATAGTTTTTGGAGACTGTTCTTTTGTTTAATTCTTTTTATTTATTTTTGTCTGATTGTGTTAATTCAAAAGCTTTGTCTTCAAGTTCTGAAATTTGTTCTTCTATGTGTTCCAGACTATTATTAAAACTTGTCACTGCATTTGGTAATTCCCTCAATTTCCAGAAGTTCTGGTTGGTTTTTATTGATGATATCTATCTCTCTAGAAAGTTTTTTATTCATATTCTGAACTGCTTTTAAAAATTTCTTTATAATCGTTTTCACCTTTCTCTGATATCTCCTTGAGTAGCTTAATAATCCATCTTCTGAATTCCTTATCTGGTATTTGAAAGAGTTCATGTTGCCATGAGTCCGTTGCTGGAGAGCTAGTATGAACTTTTGTGGGTGTTACAGCACTTTTGTTTTTGTTATATTACCAGAGTTATTTTTCTGGTTCCTTCTCACTTGGTTAGACTATTTCTTCTAATTATTCTTGAATTTAGGTTCGATTTGAGTTTTTTTGTTTATTTTTAAATTTCCTTTTTCCCCTTAAGTATGAGACTTTAATGCTTATAGTTAATTATAGCCTAATTCTGTTATTAGTACTTTCAGGGGTAAAGACTCTGTAAGATTTCTTTGGTTATAGAGAGTCTTTGTATGATAGTTCTCTCATATGCTGGTTTTAGTAACAATTTGCTCAGTAAGTGAACAAGTTTACTATCTCCTGTGTGGTCTCTTAAACTTTATCTCATTCCTCATGCACTTATTTATTTATTTATTCATTTATTCATTTTCCTCCAGTAATTATTTATTGGTTTGATGGTTCACCCTGTAAACTAGTACAGGAGGTATTTTTGGGTAGTAATTAGCTGTGGCTAAAGCAGGCAGGTAAACACATCTCCAGCCTTGAATGAGGTGGCTGTAGGAGCTCTCAGTGAGTTGCACCGAGGTCTTATCAGGGAGAAGGCTTGGAGCCACCTCAACTCCCATGGCAGATCAGCAGGAAAGTTACCCACCTATCAGACACACTCTTGTCTCAGTGCTGCAACTATTCAGATTAGAATCAGATCATGATTCTTTTTTGCAAGCCTGAACCTAGAGGGTGTTCTTTCGTGGGGATGCAGTGACTCTGATGTTTTCCAGAAAGTTTCATGTAGACTGATGGAATGACTTTCTAAATAAATTATACTTTGAGACAATGGGATCTTTATGTAAATAATTTCCATAATATGTAGAACTAGAAATGTTACATATTAGATATACACATTATTTTAGATAGAAATAAATTTATCTATTATAAATTTGTATAAGCCTGTGATTGTAATCCAACAACTTTTGTAGGATATGTGCTCACGTTTAATACCTTCTTTAGTGAATGTTATATTCTTTAGCACAAGTCCTGCACTGCACATTATCTCTTAAATGATTAATTTTTAGTTTAAATTAATTAAATTTATTGAGCAGTCACTATGTACAAAGTATTAGGACTCCAGGAACAGGATATGAGTTTCTCAGCTGCTTATGTGTTCTGAACTTCCTAATTTGTTCCTGATATCCATGATTTGCCCTCATGTAAGCCAGGTTTGGTTGACTTTGGCCTAAAGTGAAAGGTTGCCTTCATCAGTGTTGAAGGATTCACCAGCTGTCACTAATGTTTACTTCAGCATTTACCAAAGTTCTCTGTGCACTTTGGGGAAGCAGAAAGAGAACATGTCAGTCTGTACATAAAATTTCAGAATTTTTAATAAAACAAAATGAAGGAGGTTTGTTTACTGCTGGTCATTTATCCATAACTATAACTATGCTATCTATCTATCTGTCTATCTATGTTTAGCTGTAACTATAAATAATTATATCCATTAGGTATATGTGTGTTTGTACATGTGTGCATGCATGCTTATACATTTCCAAAAAACAGGTTGCAATACCTCTCAAACTATTATGAAAGTAACTGCTTTTTCTTTTCTTTCTGTGTAGTGTTGTGAAGAACTCTATGTTAGGAAATGCTGGCTTAGGTAAATAATGTCAAGAGGGCACAATAGCCTGAAGAACTTTCCTGCTTGTTGGTTCATTAATCCGGAACCTAGAAAACGGTCATGTGATCCACACTCCAGCCTGGGTGACAGAGCAAGACTCTGTCTCAAAAAAAAGAGAAAACAGTAATCTGTATTTCCCCTGATCCCCAGAGGCAACTTAAAATGAAGCGTTGCTGCTGCTATAACTAAGATTCCCTGAAGGCAATAAAAATAGCTGTCAATTCTGGTGTAATAACTGCCGTTATTGTCACCAAAATATTGTATTTCCATTGCTTAAATTCCACTGTATTGAGAAAATAAAATGTTTATTTCTGATATCTGGTTAATGTATTTATTTACAGCTATTCTTTTTTCTCAGTGGATAATTCTCCACAATGAAAACACTAGAAAATTCTTAGTATTGAACATTATTATCCTTTTATTTCTTATGTCATAAAATATGTATTTTGTCCCTGAGTTAATGCTTATAAGAATAATATTTTGCTACTAAATACATATGAAAATATTTAACCAGGGATATAATTTTCTCTGCTGTTTTACATAGTGGCTTCACATTTGCATATATTTTGCCTGTTCAAGAAAAGTGAAACAAACCACCAAGAAATTATCTGATTTATTCATTCTTTCAAAATGGGAAAATAATCTATATAATTGCTATAAAATAAATTTGGTGTATTAAATTTAAAATAAGTTGATTTTGATTATCCAGTGACAGTCCTGCTTTTGTCTGTCGGGTGAAGGACTGTCCCAAAATATTTTCTTTTATATTTCCTATAAATAGACTTTCTTTTGCTTCTTTGACAATTTTATGTTTTTATCTCTATTTATGTAACAAAATATATTTTGCCTATTCTTATATTCAGGGAAGTATTAATTGTTAATATAAACTGCAGTCGTTTATCAGAGCAAATTGCAGTCTTAAAGTGATGACTTGATATACATATATATTAATAATTACTTATTTAATTTCTGAAAATTTCTTTCAAGTAGCATAGTTATCTTATTATTTATGTTCATAGATTCAGTATTTTAACTGTGTAATATTCTCATTTTGTATATATGTATGACTACATATATGCATATATATAATCTTCAAGATGTGTTTTATTTTAATGGTAGGCTTATTAAACAGGAAATTCTAATTTGACAGATTTTTTTTGTAATTAGGGGTGAAATTCTAACATTGCAATTATTTTCATGTATTTGTAGATTTTTATAGCAATGATTCTATAACTTTATACTAATCTATGTTAAGATTTCAAAATCATCTCTTTGCTTACTGTACACTATTGTTTTTAAAACAGTAGTACATGCTTAAAGGACAATCAATTGAAGGCTTACTTCTCTGAGCACTCCTCCAACCCTCAATCTTCTATCCTGCTCCACTTTCCAGAGCCTCCTTCTTCACTATCATATTTCACAGTTTTGGAAGCAAAAGTACCCATAGCTACCAAGCAAATCTTATGAGACTTTTTCCTTTGGTTAATCATGTAGAATTTTGTCTTCTATTCGCTGTACATTGCCACTTTTCCAATATAGGCAGCTGCTTGGCCGTTCAAATTTGTCCTGTGGTACAAGAGAGTTATTCATAATTCTATTTTTTTTTCAAAAAAGCTATGTTTTATTCAATGAAACCAACAGTACTGGAGACAAAATAAAGGTAAATCAAAAACATTTGTAGGAAGTTGCCAGTTTGAATTGAGAGTGAGTAAGCAAGTCAAACATTGTGACCCCAAAATCACTCTTTATTCTGAACAGGGAGGTCTAAATTATTATTATTTTCATTCTAAGAAACTACTTTCTAAAAATCTCCAATTATGACCAGGACTTCTAGACCATGGCAATTTTCCCACCATATTGATAAAAATGGCAGTCTAATTAGTTTGTTATATTTTAAACTTGGATTATATTACATTTAGTAGTCAGGAATGACTGAGCAACTATATTAACTCTAGATGCTTAGTTTACATCTTGGAATAAATCTACTAATATTCTTTTTATCTTCTTTCTCTCCTTCTTTCTCTGATCTAGTCAGCCATCAAGTTATATTTATATAGTGTCCGTAACAAACCAATCTTTTAAATTTCATGTATATATTCTCTACCTCCCTAAAACTATACTTGACATTTGTATAAAAACATTTAGAGTGTGCCCTGATATATTGTCCTATTTAATGCTATATTTGTAATATAGCTAGGAAGATAATATTATTACAATGGATACTTTAAGTAATTTGATCACATAGCTCCTGACAAACAGATGCTAATCACAGGCCTTCAGATTCAAACTAAGGATGCTTCCAACAAATCAGCCTAACTAAAATTTATGAGACTATATTATGCTTATATAATATTAAAACTTATACTAAACACATGGGCAACATTATCCAATACATTACTCTACACAAATAAAATAATATCTTTACAATTATCAGTTCCACCAGTTAAAAAATAGAGAATATTTATATTAATGAACTAGGTAAAAATTAGTCTTCCAAAACTTTTAGGTAATCTTTATAAACATGATTTAAATATTTTGATATTGAATGATATTTAAATATTTCCCTATGCTGGACTTACTTTTATTCTATTTTTTGACATGGTAGATTTAAATTTCATGCATATGCTTTGTTATATTTTTACTTTTTTATTTATAAAATTTGCCTGCTTACAAAGAGTTTTATACTGCAGTGGTAGTTCATTTTATTCCTCGTGTTTATCTTTGAAGAGAAAGCAAACATCCTACCTCTTTTATGACATAGCTCTTTGTTACACTTATTGTCTATTACACAAGCTT